>NW_024060053.1:0-32741 GCF_016432855.1 Salvelinus namaycush
AACCCTATCATCAGTGAGCCTGTACATGCCTCCTGTAAAACCCTATCATCGTGAGCCTGTACATGCCTCCTGTAAAACCCTATCATCAGTGAGCCTGTATATGCCTCCTGTAAAACCCTATCATCGTGAGCCTGTACATGCCTCCTGTAAAACCCTATCATCTGAGCCTGTACATGCCTCCTGTAAAACCCTATCATCAGTGAGCCTGTACATGCCTCCTGTAAAACCCTATCATCAGTGAACCTGTACATGCCTCCGTAAAACCCTATCATCAGTGAGCCTGTACATGCCTCCTGTAAAACCCTATCATCAGTGAGCCTGTACATGCCTCCTGTAAAACCTTATGATCAGTGTGCCTGTACATGCCTCCTGTAAAACCCATCATCAGTGAGCCTGTACATGCCTCCTGTAAAACCCTATCATTAGTGAGCCTGTACAGGCCTCCTGTAAACCCTATCATCATGAGCCTGTACATGCCTCCTGTAAAACCCTATCATCAGCGAGCCTGTACATGCCTCCTGTAAAACCCTATCATTAGTGAGCCTGTACCTGCCTCCTGTAAAACCCTATCATCAGTGAGCCAGTACATGCCTCCTGTAAAACCCTATCATCAGTGAGCCTGTACATGCCTCCTGTAAACCCTATCATCAGTGAGCCTGTACATGCCTCCTGTAAAACCCTATCATCGGTGAGCCTGTACATGCCTCCTGTAAAACCCTATCATCAGTGAGCCTGTACATGCCTCCTGTAAAACCCTATCATCGGTGAGCCTGTACATGCCTCCTGTAAAACCCTATCATCAGCGAGCCTGTACATGCCTCCTGTAAAACCCTATCATCAGTGAGCCTGTACATGCCTCCTGTAAAACCCTATCATCAGCGAGCCTGTACATGCCTCCTGTAAAACCCTATCATTAGTGAGCCTGTACATGCCTCCTGTAAAACCCTATCATCAGTGAGCCAGTACATGCCTCCTGTAAAACCCTATCATCAGTGAGCCTGTACATGCCTCCTGTAAAACCCTATCATCAGTGAGCCTGTACATGCCTCCTGTAAAACCCTATCATCAGTGAGCCTGTACATGCCTCCTGTAAAACCCTATCATCGGTGAGCCTGTACATGCCTCCTGTAAAACCCTATCATCAGTGAGCCTGTACATGCCTCCTGTAAAACCCTATCATCGGTGAGCCTGTACATGCCTCCTGTAAAACCCTATCATCAGCGAGCCTGTACATGCCTCCTGTAAAACCCTATCATCAGTGAGCCTGTACATGCCTCCTGTAAAACCCTATCATCAGTGAGCCTGTACATGCCTCCTGTAAAACCCTATCATCGGTGAGCCTGTACATGCCTCCTGTAAAACCCTATCATCAGTGAGCCTGTACATGCCTCCTGTAAAACCCTATCATCGGTGAGCCTGTACATGCCTCCTGTAAAACCCTATCATCAGTGAGCCTGTATATGCCTCCTGTAAAACCCTATCATCGGTGAGCCTGTACATGCCTCCTGTAAAACCCTATCATCAGTGAGCCTGTACATGCCTCCTGTAAAACCCTATCATCAGTGAGCCTGTACATGCCTCCTGTAAAACCCTATCATCAGTGAACCTGTACATGCCTCCGGTAAAACCCTATCATCAGTGAGCCTGTACATGCCTCCTGTAAAACCCTATCATCAGTGAGCCTGTACATGCCTCCTGTAAAACCTTATGATCAGTGTGCCTGTACATGCCTCCTGTAAAACCCTATCATCAGTGAGCCTGTACATGCCTCCTGTAAAACCCTATCATTAGTGAGCCTGTACAGGCCTCCTGTAAAACCCTATCATCAGTGAGCCTGTACATGCCTCCTGTAAAACCCTATCATCAGCGAGCCTGTACATGCCTCCTGTAAAACCCTATCATTAGTGAGCCTGTACCTGCCTCCTGTAAAACCCTATCATCAGTGAGCCAGTACATGCCTCCTGTAAAACCCTATCATCAGTGAGCCTGTACATGCCTCCTGTAAAACCCTATCATCAGTGAGCCTGTACATGCCTCCTGTAAAACCCTATCATCGGTGAGCCTGTACATGCCTCCTGTAAAACCCTATCATCAGTGAGCCTGTACATGCCTCCTGTAAAACCCTATCATCGGTGAGCCTGTACATGCCTCCTGTAAAACCCTATCATCAGCGAGCCTGTACATGCCTCCTGTAAAACCCTATCATCAGTGAGCCTGTACATGCCTCCTGTAAAACCCTATCATTAGTGAGCCTGTACATGCCTCCTGTAAAACCCTATCATCAGTGAGCCTGTACATGCCTCCTGTAAAACCCTCTCATCAGCGAGCCTGTACATGCCTCCTGTAAAACCCTATCATCAGGGAGCCTGTACATGCCTCCTGTAAACCCTATCATCAGTGAGCCATACATGCCTCCTGTAAAACCCTATCATCAGCGAGCCTGTACATGCCTCCTGTAAAACCCTATCATCAGTGAAACTGTACATGCCTCCTGTAAAAACCTATCATTAGTGAGCCTGTACATGCCTCCTGTAAAACACTATCATCAGTGAGCCTGTACATGCCTCCTGTAAAACCCTATCATTAGTGAGCCTGTACATGCCTCCTGTAAAACCCTATCATCAGTGAGCCTGTACATGCCTCCTGTAAAACACTATCATCAGTGAGCCTGTACATGCCTCCTGTAAAACCCTATCATCAGTGAGCCTGTACATGCCTCCTGTAAAACCCTATCATCAGTGAGCCTGTACATGCCTCCTGTAAAACCCTATCATCGGTGAGCCTGTACATGCCTCCTGTAAAACCCTATCATCAGTGAGCCTGTACATGCCTCCTGTAAAACCCTATCATCGGTGAGCCTGTACATGCCTCCTGTAAAACCCTATCATCAGCGAGCCTGTACATGCCTCCTGTAAAACCCTATCATCAGTGAGCCTGTACATGCCTCCTGTAAAACCCTATCATCAGTGAGCCTGTACATGCCTCCTGTAAAACCCTATCATCGGTGAGCCTGTACATGCCTCCTGTAAAACCCTATCATCAGTGAGCCTGTACATGCCTCCTGTAAAACCCTATCATCGGTGAGCCTGTACATGCCTCCTGTAAAACCCTATCATCAGTGAGCCTGTATATGCCTCCTGTAAAACCCTATCATCGGTGAGCCTGTACATGCCTCCTGTAAAACCCTATCATCAGTGAGCCTGTACATGCCTCCTGTAAAACCCTATCATCAGTGAGCCTGTACATGCCTCCTGTAAAACCCTATCATCAGTGAACCTCTACATGCCTCCGGTAAAACCCTATCATCAGTGAGCCTGTACATGCCTCCTGTAAAACCCTATCATCAGTGAGCCTGTACATGCCTCCTGTAAAACCTTATGATCAGTGTGCCTGTACATGCCTCCTGTAAAACCCTATCATCAGTGAGCCTGTACATGCCTCCTGTAAAACCCTATCATTAGTGAGCCTGTACAGGCCTCCTGTAAAACCCTATCATCAGTGAGCCTGTACATGCCTCCTGTAAAACCCTATCATCAGCGAGCCTGTACATGCCTCCTGTAAAACCCTATCATTAGTGAGCCTGTACCTGCCTCCTGTAAACCCTATCATCAGTGAGCCAGTACATGCCTCCTGTAAAACCCTATCATCAGTGAGCCTGTACATGCCTCCTGTAAAACCCTATCATCAGTGAGCCTGTACATGCCTCCTGTAAAACCCTATCATCGGTGAGCCTGTACATGCCTCCTGTAAAACCCTATCATCAGTGAGCCTGTACATGCCTCCTGTAAAACCCTATCATCGGTGAGCCTGTACATGCCTCCTGTAAAACCCTATCATCAGCGAGCCTGTACATGCCTCCTGTAAAACCCTATCATCAGTGAGCCTGTACATGCCTCCTGTAAAACCCTATCATTAGTGAGCCTGTACATGCCTCCTGTAAAACCCTATCATCAGTGAGCCTGTACATGCCTCCTGTAAAACCCTCTCATCAGCGAGCCTGTACATGCCTCCTGTAAAACCCTATCATCAGGGAGCCTGTACATGCCTCCTGTAAACCCTATCATCAGTGAGCCATACATGCCTCCTGTAAAACCCTATCATCAGCGAGCCTGTACATGCCTCCTGTAAAACCCTATCATCAGTGAAACTGTACATGCCTCCTGTAAAAACCTATCATTAGTGAGCCTGTACATGCCTCCTGTAAAACACTATCATCAGTGAGCCTGTACATGCCTCCTGTAAAACCCTATCATTAGTGAGCCTGTACATGCCTCCTGTAAAACCCTATCATCAGTGAGCCTGTACATGCCTCCTGTAAAACACTATCATCAGTGAGCCTGTACATGCCTCCTGGAAAACCCTATCATCAGTGAGCCTGTACATGCCTCCTGTAAAACCCTATCATTAGTGAGCCTGTACATGCCTCCTGTAAAACCCTATCATCAGTGAGCCTGTACATGCCTCCTGTAAAACCCTATCATCAGTGAGCCTGTACATGCCTCCTGTAAAACCCTATCATCAGCGAGCCTGTACATGCCTCCTGTAAAACAATATCATTAGTGAGCCTGTACATGCCTCCTGTAAAACCCTATCATCAGTGAGCCTGTACATTCCTCCTGTAAAACCCTATCATCAGGGAGCCTGTACATGCCTCCTGTAAAACCCTATCATCAGTGAGCCTGTACATGCCTCCTGTAAAACCCTATCATCAGTGAGCCTGTACATGCCTCCTGTAAAACCCTATCATCAGCGAGCCTGTACATGCCTCCTGTAAAACCCTATCATCAGTGAGCCTGTACATGCCTCCTGTAAAACCCTATCATCAGTGAGCCTGTACATGCCTCCTGTAAAACCCTATCATCAGTGAGACTGTACATGCCTCCTGTAAAACCCTATCATCAGTGAGCCTGTACATGCCTCCTGTAAAACCCTATCATCAGCGAGCCTGTACATGCCTCCTGTAAAACCCTATCATTAGTGAGCCTGTACATGCCTCCTGTAAAACCCTATCATCACTGAGCCTGTACATTCCTCCTGTAAAACCCTATCATCAGGGAGCCTGTACATGCCTCCTGTAAAACCCTATCATCAGTGAGCCTGTACATGCCTCCTGTAAACCCCTATCCTCAGTGAGCCTGTACATGCCTCCTGTAAAACCCTATCATCAGCGAGCCTGTACATGCCTCCTGTAAAACCCTATCATCAGTGAGCCTGTACATGCCTCCTGTAAAACCCTATCATTAGTGAGCCTGTACATGCCTCCTGTAAAACCCTATCATCAGTGAGCTTGTACAAGCCTCCTGTAAAACCCTATCATCAGTGAGCCTGTACATGCCTCCTGTAAAACCCTATCATCAGTGAGCCTGGACATGCCTCCTGTAAAACCCTATCATCAGTGAGCCTGTACATGCCTCCTGTAAAACCCTATCATCAGTGAGCCTGTACATGCCTCCTGTAAAACCCTTTCATCGGTGAGCCTGTTCATGCCTCCTGTAAAACCCTATCATCAGTGAGCCTGTACATGCCTCCTGTAAAACCCTATCATCAGTGAGCCTGTACATGCCTCCTGTAAAACCCTATCATCAGCGAGCCTGTACATGCCTCCTGTAAAACCCTATCATCAGCGAGCCTGTACATGCCTCCTGTAAAACCCTATCATCAGTGAGCCTGTACATGCCTCCTGTAAAACCCTATCATCAGCGAGCCTGTACATGCCTCCTGTAAAACCCTATCATCAGTGAGCCTGTACATGCCTCCTGTAAAACCCTATCATCAGCGAGCCTGTACATGCCTCCTGTAAAACCCTATCATCAGTGAGCCTGTACATGCCTCCTGTAAAACCCTATCATCGGTGAGCCTGTACATACCTCCTGTAAAACCCTATCATCAGTGAGCCTGTACATGCCTCCTGTAAACCCCTATCATCAGTGATTATGTACATGCCTCCTGTAAAACCCCTATCATCAGCGAGCCTGTACATGCCTCCTGTAAAACCCTATCATCATTGAGCCTGTACATGCCTCCTGTAAAACCCTATCATCGGTGAGCCTGTACATGCCTCCTGTAAAACCCTATCATCAGCGAGCCTTTACATGCCTCCTGTAAAACCCTATCATCAGTGAGCCTGTACATGCCTCCTGTAAAACCCTATCATTAGTGAGCCTGTACATGCCTCCTGTAAAACCCTATCATCAGTGAGCTTGTACATGCCTCCTGTAAAACCCTATCATCAGTGAGCCTGTACATGCCTCCTGTAAAACCCTATCATCAGTGAGCCTGTACATGCCTCCTGTAAAACCCTATCATCAGTGAGCCTGTACATGCCTCCTGTAAAACCCTATCATCAGTGAGCCTGTACATGCCTCCTGTAAAACCCTTTCATCGGTGAGCCTGTTCATGCCTCCTGTAAAACCCTATCATCAGTGAGCCTGTACATGCCTCCTGTAAAACCCTATCATCAGTGAGCCTGTACATGCCTCCTGTAAAACCCTATCATCAGCGAGCCTGTACATGCCTCCTGTAAAACCCTATCATCAGCGAGCCTGTACATGCCTCCTGTAAAACCCTATCATCAGCGAGCCTGTACATGCCTCCTGTAAAACCCTATCATCAGTGAGCCTGTACATGCCTCCTGTAAAACCCTATCATCAGCGAGCCTGTACATGCCTCCTGTAAAACCCTATCATCAGTGAGCCTGTACATGCCTCCTGTAAAACACTATCATCAGTGAGCCTGTACATGCCTCCTGTAAAACCCTATCATTAGTGAGCCTGTACATGCCTCCTGTAAAACCCTATCATCAGTGAGCCTGTACATGCCTCCTGTAAAACACTATCATCAGTGAGCCTGTACATGCCTCCTGGAAAACCCTATCATCAGTGAGCCTGTACATGCCTCCTGTAAAACCCTATCATTAGTGAGCCTGTACATGCCTCCTGTAAAACCCTATCATCAGTGAGCCTGTACATGCCTCCTGTAAAACCCTATCATCAGTGAGCCTGTACATGCCTCCTGTAAAACCCTATCATCAGCGAGCCTGTACATGCCTCCTGTAAAACAATATCATTAGTGAGCCTGTACATGCCTCCTGTAAAACCCTATCATCAGTGAGCCTGTACATTCCTCCTGTAAAACCCTATCATCAGGGAGCCTGTACATGCCTCCTGTAAAACCCTATCATCAGTGAGCCTGTACATGCCTCCTGTAAAACCCTATCATCAGTGAGCCTGTACATGCCTCCTGTAAAACCCTATCATCAGCGAGCCTGTACATGCCTCCTGTAAAATCCTATCATCAGTGAGCCTGTACATGCCTCCTGTAAAACCCTATCATTAGTGAGCCTGTACATGCCTCCTGTAAAACCCTATCATCAGTGAGCTTGTACATGCCTCCTGTAAAACCCTATCATCAGTGAGCCTGTACATGCCTCCTTTAAAACCCTATCATCAGTGAGCCTGTACATGCCTCCTGTAAAACCCTATCATTAGTGAGCCTGTACATGCCTCCTGTAAAACCCTATCATCGGTGAGCCTGTACAGGCCTCCTGTAAAACCCTATCATCAGTGAGCCTGTACATGCCTCCTGTAAAACCCTATCATCGGTGAGCCTGTACATGCCTCCTGTAAAACCCTATCATCATTGAGCCTGTACATGCCTCCTGTAAAACCCTATCATCAGTGAGCCTGTACATGCCTCCTGTAAAACCCTATCATCAGTGAGCCTGTACATGCCTCCTGTAAAACCCTATCATTAGTGAGCCTGTACATGCCTCCTGTAAAACCCTATCATCAGTGAGCCTGTACATGCCTCCTGTAAAACCCTATCATCAGTGAGCCTGTACATGCCTCCTGGAAAACCCTATCATCAGTAAACCTGTACATGCCTCCTGTAAAACCCTATCATTAGTGAGCCTGTACATGCCTCCTGTAAAACCCTATCATCAGTGAAACTGTACATGCCTCCTGTAAAACCCTATCATCAGTGAGCCTGTACATGCCTCCTGTAAAACCCTATCATCAGCGAGCCTGTACATGCCTCCTGTAAAACCCTATCATTAGTGAGCCTGTACATGCCTCCTGTAAAACCCTATCATCACTGAGCCTGTACATTCCTCCTGTAAAACCCTATCATCAGGGAGCCTGTACATGCCTCCTGTAAAACCCTATCATCAGTGAGCCTGTACATGCCTCCTGTAAACCCCTATCCTCAGTGAGCCTGTACATGCCTCCTGTAAAACCCTATCATCAGTGAGCCTGTACATGCCTCCTGTAAAACCCTATCATCAGTGAGCCTGTACATGCCTCCTGTAAAACCCTATCATTAGTGAGCCTGTACATGCCTCCTGTAAAACCCTATCATCAGTGAGCTTGTACAAGCCTCCTGTAAAACCCTATCATCAGTGAGCCTGTACATGCCTCCTGTAAAACCCTATCATCAGTGAGCCTGTACATGCCTCCTGTAAAACCCTATCATCAGTGAGCCTGTACATGCCTCCTGTAAAACCCTATCATCAGTGAGCCTGTACATGCCTCCTGTAAAACCCTTTCATCGGTGAGCCTGTTCATGCCTCCTGTAAAACCCTATCATCAGTGAGCCTGTACATGCCTCCTGTAAAACCCTATCATCAGTGAGCCTGTACATGCCTCCTGTAAAACCCTATCATCAGCGAGCCTGTACATGCCTCCTGTAAAACCCTATCATCAGCGAGCCTGTACATGCCTCCTGTAAAACCCTATCATCAGTGAGCCTGTACATGCCTCCTGTAAAACCCTATCATCAGCGAGCCTGTACATGCCTCCTGTAAAACCCTATCATCAGTGAGCCTGTACATGCCTCCTGTAAAACCCTATCATCAGCGAGCCTGTACATGCCTCCTGTAAAACCCTATCATCAGTGAGCCTGTACATGCCTCCTGTAAAACCCTATCATTGGTGAGCCTGTACATACCTCCTGTAAAACCCTATCATCAGTGAGCCTGTACATGCCTCCTGTAAACCCCTATCATCAGTGATTATGTACATGCCTCCTGTAAAACCCCTATCATCAGCGAGCCTGTACATGCCTCCTGTAAAACCCTATCATCAGTGAGCCTGTACATGCCTCCTGTAAAACCCTATCATCGGTGAGCCTGTACATGCCTCCTGTAAAACCCTATCATCAGCGAGCCTTTACATGCCTCCTGTAAAACCCTATCATCAGTGAGCCTGTACATGCCTCCTGTAAAACCCTATCATTAGTGAGCCTGTACATGCCTCCTGTAAAACCCTATCATCAGTGAGCTTGTACATGCCTCCTGTAAAACCCTATCATCAGTGAGCCTGTACATGCCTCCTGTAAAACCCTATCATCAGTGAGCCTGTACATGCCTCCTGTAAAACCCTATCATCAGTGAGCCTGTACATGCCTCCTGTAAAACCCTATCATCAGTGAGCCTGTACATGCCTCCTGTAAAACCCTTTCATCGGTGAGCCTGTTCATGCCTCCTGTAAAACCCTATCATCAGTGAGCCTGTACATGCCTCCTGTAAAACCCTATCATCAGTGAGCCTGTACATGCCTCCTGTAAAACCCTATCATCAGCGAGCCTGTACATGCCTCCTGTAAAACCCTATCATCAGCGAGCCTGTACATGCCTCCTGTAAAACCCTATCATCAGCGAGCCTGTACATGCCTCCTGTAAAACCCTATCATCAGTGAGCCTGTACATGCCTCCTGTAAAACCCTATCATCAGCGAGCCTGTACATGCCTCCTGTAAAACCCTATCATCAGTGAGCCTGTACATGCCTCCTGTAAAACCCTATCATCGGTGAGCCTGTACATACCTCCTGTAAAACCCTATCATCAGTGAGCCTGTACATGCCTCCTGTAAACCCCTATCATCAGTGAGCATGTACATGCCTCCTGTAAAACCCCTATCATCAGCGAGCCTGTACATGCCTCCTGTAAAACCCTATCATCAGTGAGCCTGTACATGCCTCCTGTAAAACCCTATCATCGGTGAGCCTGTACATGCCTCCTGTAAAACCCTATCATCAGTGAGCCTGTACATGCCTCCTGTAAAACCCTATCATCAGTGAGCCTGTACATGCCTCCTGTAAAACCCTATCATCAGCGAGCCTGTACATGCCTCCTGTAAAACCCTATCATCAGTGAGCCTGTACATGCCTCCTGTAAAACCCTATCATCAGTGAGTCTGTACATGCCTCCTGTAAAACCCTATCATCAGTGAGCCTGTACATGCCTCCTGTAAAACCCTATCATCAGCGAGCCTGTACATGCCTCCTGTAAAACCCTATCATTAGTGAGCCATACATGCCTCCTGTAAAACCCTATCATCAGTGAGCCTGTACATGCCTCCTGTAAAACCCTTTCATCGGTGAGCCTGTTCATGCCTCCTGTAAAACCCTATCATCAGTGAGCCTGTACATGCCTCCTGTAAAACCCTATCATCAGTGAGCCTGTACATGCCTCCTGTAAAACCCTATCATCAGCGAGCCTGTACATGCCTCCTGTAAAACCCTATCATCAGCGAGCCTGTACATGCCTCCTGTAAAACCCTATCATCAGCGAGCCTGTACATGCCTCCTGTAAAACCCTATCATCAGTGAGCCTGTACATGCCTCCTGTAAAACCCTATCATCAGCGAGCCTGTACATGCCTCCTGTAAAACCCTATCATCAGTGAGCCTGTACATGCCTCCTGTAAAACCCTATCATCGGTGAGCCTGTACATACCTCCTGTAAAACCCTATCATCAGTGAGCCTGTACATGCCTCCTGTAAACCCCTATCATCAGTGAGCATGTACATGCCTCCTGTAAAACCCCTATCATCAGCGAGCCTGTACATGCCTCCTGTAAAACCCTATCATCAGCGAGCCTGTACATGCCTCCTGTAAAACCCTATCATCCGTGAGCCTGTACATGCCTCCTGTAAAACCCTATCATCAGTGAGCCTGTACATGCCTCCTGTAAAACCCTATCATCAGTGAGCCTGTACATGCCTCCTGTAAAACCCTATCATCAGCGAGCCTGTACATGCCTCCTGTAAAACCCTATCATCAGTGAGCCTGTACATGCCTCCTGTAAAACCCTATCATCAGTGAGTCTGTACATGCCTCCTGTAAAACCCTATCATCAGTGAGCCTGTACATGCCTCCTGTAAAACCCTATCATCAGTGAGCCTGTACATGCCTCCTGTAAAACCCTATCATCAGTGAGCCTGTACATGCCTCCTGTAAAACCCTATCATCAGTGAGCCTGTACATGCCTCCTGTAAAACCCTATCATCAGTGAGCCTGTACATGCCTCCTGTAAAACCCTATCATCAGTGAGCCATACTCTGGAAATGTTGATGTCCTTGTAGACTATATTGTTACAAACAACATATAACAATGTCAACAATATGTATTCAAATGAACAAAGTCAATTGGTACTATTGAGAGGTCTGAAAGACAATTAAATCCAAAGCTTCTATTAATGCCGTCAAGGGCCCTGTTTTCATGTAACCTTTCATAATCCTATGTTAAATCTTTCAACGCAGGTGAACAAGGCTTTTGCTAAAACCCCAGGCTTCCGTCGTTCCATTGTCAGATCGTTTCGGTAAGTGTATGAATTCTCATTACTGGTTGACTAGGTTTCTGTTCTACCTTCTGTTATTTGACAATGCTGATGATGATGATGATGATGATGATGATGATTTCTGAGGGTTGTCCATTTTCTCTCCTTCTCCTGAGTAGGAGTGGATCTGTAGTTACCGACATGATCCTCGTGTTCGACAAGCAGTCTTCGGTTCCCAGCTCAAGCAGCGTACAGGCACTTCTCACCAGCAGTTCCACCTCCCTGAACATTCTATCAGGAAGTGTCAGTGCTGGTAAGTATTCATCTCCAGGTGCGGACTGGCCATCTGGTATTTTGGGCAAATGCCCAGATGGGCTGGTCCATTTTCAGTCCAGTGGGCCTGTCTAATGTTTTTTTGGGGGGACGAAACATTATAATTATCTGGCTAATAATTTGGGGGGAAATGAGCCAATATGGGCCAATTTCTGGTCCCAGTCCGCCCCTGTTTCACTGTTACCGTACACATCTATAAGAGCAACGTCAACATTTGAACAGAAACATGAAAAGACAATCCCCTTTTGTAATTTACTGAACAATATCTCTGTTTTTCCTACTTTTTCAGGGTCATCAACCACATCAGGAAGTGCTCCCCGACCCACTGCCTTCTCTCAGGCTGCCTTGCCTCTCAGTTTGGCTCTGTTAATGGTACAGCTGCTGGCTAGCTAATAGCCTGGGGCATAGCTGCTGTGGCTCTGCTAGCTGCTAGGCTAGCTAATAGCCTGGGGCATAGCTGCTGTGGCTCTGCTAGCTGCTAGGCTAGCTAATAGCATGGGGCATAGCTGCTGTGGCTCTGCTAGCTGCTAGGCTAGCTAATAGCCTGGGGCATAGCTGCTGTGGCTCTGCTAGCTGCTAGGCTAGCTAATATCCTAGGGCATAGCTGCTAGGCTAGCTAATAGCCTGGGGCATAGCTGCTGTGGCTCTGCTAGCTGCTAGGCTAGCTAATAGCCTGGGGCATAGCTGCTGTGGCTCTGCTAGCTGCTAGGCTAGCTAATAGCCTGGGGCATAGCTGCTGTGGCATTGGTTTAACCAATCAACAGTTTCCCAGCTTTAGTTGCTACACCCATTTTTTTTAACTTATAAATGAATTATATCTACCCATTGATTCTAATAGAATATAACATATGAATGCCTCATGAGTTTAGCTCAACTGTCGTACATTTTTATTACCAAAACAGAGGCGGGGTGTGAATTTGTTATTGTTTCAATTAAGGATTCTAGCTTTAAGAAATGTATTTTATTATTATTATTATTTACATATATTATCTATGTATTTTAGGTACATTTCCCTACATTCATACACAAACAAAAACATAGCTAAATGTACTTTTTGATGTCGAGTATGATATTTGTGAAATCCTTTAAGAATGCTTATTGTTTTTTTTGATATTCATAGTATTATTAGTCAAGGGATTATTGCTTTTTTAGGGATTTTTATTTTTTACAAACCAATACTAAAATGTGACAAGTTTAAAAGGATATACCTTGGGCTAGATTCCATCTGATCTACTGCTGAATGACATCCGAATAGCGGTTGTTTTGACGGTGTCGTAGGTGGAACTGCATTAGAGCAGTGAGGTGGCAGGTAGCCTAGTGGTTAGAGTGTAGAGGTGGCAGGTAGCCTAGTGGTTAGAGGAGAGGCAGGTAGCCTAGTGGTTAGAGGAGGCAGGTAGCCTAGTGGTTAGAGGAGGCAGGAAGCCTAGTGGTTAGAGGAGAGGCAGGTAGCCTAGTGGTTAGAGGAGAGGCAGGTAGCCTAGTGGTTAGAGGAGAGGCAGGTAGCCTAGTGGTTAGAGGAGAGGCAGGTAGCCTAGTGGTTAGAGGAGAGGCAGGTAGCCTAGTGGTTAGAGGAGAGGCAGGTAGCCTAGTGGTTAGAGGAGGCAGGTAGCCTAGTGGTTAGAGGAGAGGCAGGTAGCCTAGTGGTTAGAGGAGAGGCAGGTATCCTAGTGGTTAGAACATTAGACTTGTAACCGGAAGGTTGCGAGATCGAATCCCTGAGCTGTCGTTCTGCTCCTGAACAAGGAAGTTAACCCACTGTTCCCTGGACACCGAGGACGTGGATGTCAAATATGGATAGATATCTACATTATATATTCAACACGGTGACAAGGTAAAAATCTGTTGTTCTGCGCCTGAACAAGGAAGTTCTAAAATTGAAAAACATTATTTGTTATTTTAACTGACTTGCTTACTTAAATAAAAGAGCTGTCAAATTCACAAGCGGTTCCCATCTATCGCTGGTAAACAGCTGGTTTGGATCAGCTACACCTCCGACACTGCCAAAACACCAGCTGTCGGCTGTCGCTGGTAAACAGCTACACCTCCGACACTGCCAAAACACCAGCTGTCGGCTGTCGCTGGTAAACAGCTACACCTCCGACACTGACAAAACACCAGCTGTCGGCTGTCGCTGGTAAACAGCTACACCTCCGACACTGACAAAACACCAGCTGTCGGCTGTCGCTGGTAAACAGCTACACCTCCGACACTGACAAAACACCAGCTGTCGGCTGTCGCTGGTAAACAGCTACACCTCCGACACTGACAAAACACCAGCTGTCGGCTGTCGCTGGTAAACAGCTACACCTCCGACACTGCCAAAACACCAGCTGTCGGCTGTCGCTGGTAAACAGCTACACCTCCGACACTGACAAAACACCAGCTGTCGGCTGTCGCTGGTAAACAGCTACACCTCCGACACTGACAAAACACCAGCTGTCGGCTGTCGCTGGTAAACAGCTACACCTCCGACACTGACAAAACACCAGCTGTCGGCTGTCGCTGGTAAACAGCTACACCTCCGACACTGACAAAACACCAGCTGTCGGCTGTCGCTGGTAAACAGCTACACCTCCGACACTGACAAAACACCAGCTGTCGGCTGTCGCTGGTAAACAGCTACACCTCCGACACTGACAAAACACCAGCTGTCGGCTGTCGCTGGTAAACAGCTACACCTCCGACACTGACAAAACACCAGCTGTCGGCTGTCGCTGGTAAACAGCTACACCTCCGACACTGCCAAAACACCAGGTGTTGGCTATCGCTGGTAAACAGCTACACCTCCGACACTGACAAAACACCAGCTGTCGGCTGTCGCTGGTAAACAGCTACACCTCCGACACTGCCAAAACACCAGGTGTTGGCTATCGCTGGTAAACAGCTACACCTCCGACACTGACAAAACACCAGCTGTCGGCTATCGCTGGTAAACAGCTACACCTCCGACACTGACAAAACACCAGCTGTCGGCTGTCGCTGGTAAACAGCTACACCTCCGACACTGACAAAACACCAGCTGTCGGCTGTCGCTGGTAAACAGCTACACCTCCGACACTGCCAAAACACCAGCTGTCGGCTGTCGCTGGTAAACAGCTACACCTCCGACACTGCCAAAACACCAGCTGTCGGCTGTCGCTGGTAAACAGCTACACCTCCGACACTGCCAAAACACCAGCTGTCGGCTATCGCTGGTAAACAGCTACACCTCCGACACTGACAAAACACCAGCTGTCGGCTATCGCTGGTAAACAGCTACACCTCCGACACTGACAAAACACCAGCTGTCGGCTGTCGCTGGTAAACAGCTACACCTCCGACACTGCCAAAACACCAGCTGTCGGCTGTCGCTGGTAAACAGCTACACCTCCGACACTGCCAAAACACCAGCTGTCGGCTATCGCTGGTAAACAGGTGATTTGATGGAACACCAGCTGTCGGCTGTCGCTGGTAAACAGCTGATTTGATGGAACACCAGCTGTCGGCTGTCGCTGGTAAACAGCTGATTTGATGGAAGGCCAGCTGTCGGCTGTCGCTGGTAAACAGGTGATTTGATGGAACACCAGCTGTCGGCTATCGCTGGTAAACAGGTGATTTGATGGAACACCAGCTGTCGGCTGTCGCTGGTAAACAGGTGATTTGATGGAACACCAGCTGTCGGCTGTCGCTGGTAAACAGGTGATTTGATGGAACACCAGCTGTCGGCTGTCGCTGGTAAACAGCTGATTTGATGGAAGGCCCTTATCTTACACGTTACTATTATTTAACACTTATCCTCTCACAGACATCAATTCATGATGTATTCACACTTCCACACAATTTATCTGTCAACATTTTTATACTGAAATTAACTAAAAGAAACAAATTTACCTATTGTACAATTTTATTTTTTTCATGTTTTTATTTGATCACAGTTCCCTCTTTAATTATTAACTGCTGTAACTATATTTACATTTAAATGTGTTATTTTGGGCAGATCACTGAAGTGTCAAAGTGTCTGAGGGACTAATGTGGACCACTACAATGTTTTAAAACTGTTGTAGAGCCTCACCTGGTTTGTACTTGTCTTGTTATTATTAAATCTAATATATTATGTAACACTCGTAGAATATAGATATGTCATTTTTTTCATTACTGTTGGAATATAATGACACTTTGGGTCGCATGTAATGACCTCTCAAAATCATTCTAGGGGTGCATTTCAATAGTCTAGTTTTGTTTCCTCCTAGCGGTGCATCTCAATTGTCGAACTAGACTGCCAAATTAAAATGCTCACTAACAGTTCCACCTGACCCAAATCAAGTGGCAGCATTAATAGACAGAAAACATACTATTGAGAATCCCCTACACTACACTAGAGACTATTGAGACTCACCCCTAGACTACACTAGAGACTATTGAGACTCACCCCTAGATTACACTAGAGACTATTGAGACTCACCCCTAGATTACACTAGAGACTATTGAGACTCACCCCTAGATGACACTAGAGAATATTGAGACTCACACCTAGACTACACTAGAGACTATTGAGAATCACCCCTAGACTACACTAGAGACTATTGAGACTCACCCCTAGACTACACTAGAGACTATTGAGACTCACCCCTAGACTACACTAGAGACTATTGAGACTCACCCCTAGACTACACTAGAGACTATTGAGACTCACCCCTAGACTACACTAGAAACTATTGAGACTCACCCCTAAACTACACTAGAGACTAATGAGACTCACCCCTAGACTAAACCAGACTGTTGAGACTCACCCCTAGACTAAACCAGACTGTTGAGACTCACCCCTAGAACTATAGACCATTCACTAGAGGTAAAGATCTATAGACCATTCACTAGAGGTATAGATCTATAGAACTATAGACCATTCACTATAGGTATAGATCTATAGACCATTCACTAGAGGTAAAGATCTATAGACCATTCACTAGAGGTAAAGATCTATAGACCATTCACTAGAGGTATAGATCTATAGACCATTCACTAGAGGTATAGATCTATAGACCATTCACTAGAGGTATAGAACTATAGACCATTCACTAGAGGTATAGAACTATAGACCATTCACTAGAGGTAAAGAACTAGACCATTCACTAGAGGTATAGAACTGTAGACCATTCACTAGAGGTATAGATCTATAGACCATTCACTAGAGGTAAAGAACTATTGACCATTCACTAGAGGTAAAGAACTATTGACCATTCACTAGAGGTAAAGAACTATTGACCATTCACTAGAGGTAAAGAACTATAGACCATTCACTAGAGGTAAAGAACTATTGACCATTCACTAGAGGTAAAGAACTATAGACCATTCACTAGAGGTATAGAACTGTACACCATTCAATAGAAGGTATAAATCTATAGACCATTCACTAGAGGTAAAGAACTATAGACCATTCACTAGAGGTAAAGAACTAGACCATTCACTAGAGGTATAGAACTGTAGACCATTCACTAGAGGTATAGATCTATAGACCATTCACTAGAGGTAAAGAACTATTGACCATTCACTAGAGGTAAAGAACTATAGACCATTCACTAGAGGTAAAGAACTATTGACCATTCACTAGAGGTAAAGAACTATAGACCATTCACTAGAGGTAAAGAACTATTGACCATTCACTAGAGGTAAAGAACTATAGACCATTCACTAGAGGTATAGAACTGTACACCATTCAATAGAAGGTATAAATCTATAGACCATTCACTAGAGGTAAAGATCTATAGACCATTCACTAGAGGTAAAGAACTATTGACCATTCACTAGAGGTAAAGATCTATAGACCATTCACTAGAGGTAAAGAACTATTGACCATTCACTAGAGGTAAAGATCAATAGACCATTCACTAGAGGTATAGATCTATAGAACTATAGACCATTCATTAGAGGTAAATATCTACATACCATTCACTAGAGGTAAAGATCTATATACCATTCACTAGAGGTAAAGATCTATAGACCATTCACTAGAGGTAAAGAACTATAGACCATTCACTAGAGGTATAGAACTGTAGACCATTCAATAGAAGGTATAGATCTATAGACCATTCACTAGAGGTATAGATCTATAGAACTATTGACCTTCACTAGATGTAAAGATCTATAGACAATTCACTAGAGGTATAGAACTATAGACCATTCACTAGAGGTGAAGATCTATAGACCATTCACTAGAAGTATAGAACTGTAGACCATTCACTAGAGGTATAGAACTATAGACCATTCACTAGAGGTAAAGAACTATAGACCATTCACTAGAGGTATAGAACTATAGAACTATAGACCATTCACTAGAGGTAAAGAACTATAGACCATTCACTAGAGGTATAGATCTATAGACCATTCACTAGAGGTATAGAACTATAGACCATTCACTAGAGGTAAAGAACTATAGACCATTCACTAGAGGTATAGAACTATAGACCATTCACTAGAGGTAAAGAACTATAGACCATTCACTAGAGGTATAGAACTATAGACCATTCACTAGAGGTAAAGAACTATAGACCATTCACTAGAGGTATAGAACTATAGACCATTCACTAGAGGTAAAGAACTATAGACCATTCACTAGAGGTAAAGAACTATAGACCATTCACTAGAGGTATAGAACTATAGACCATTCACTAGAGGTATAGAACTGTAGACCATTCACTAGAGGTAAAGAACTATAGACCATTCACTAGAGGTATAGAACTATAGACCATTCACTAGAGGTATAGAACTGTAGACCATTCACTAGAGGTATAGAACTGTAGACCATTCACTAGAGGTAAAGAACTAGACCATTCACTAGAGGTATAGAACTATAGACCATTCACTAGAGGTATAGAACTATAGACCATTCACTAGAGGTATAGAACTGTAGACCATTCACTAGAGGTAAAGAACTAGACCATTCACTAGAGGTATAGAACTGTAGACCATTCACTAGAGGTATAGATCTATAGACCATTCACTAGAGGTAAAGAACTATAGACCATTCACTAGAGGTAAAGATCTATAGACCATTCACTAGAGGTATAGATCTCTAGAACTATAGACCATTCACTATAGGTATAGATCTATAGACCATTCACTAGAGGT
Source organism: Salvelinus namaycush (assembly GCF_016432855.1). Taxonomy (NCBI): domain Eukaryota; kingdom Metazoa; phylum Chordata; class Actinopteri; order Salmoniformes; family Salmonidae; genus Salvelinus; species Salvelinus namaycush. The sequence continues at coordinate 18,994 of NW_024060053.1, forward strand.
AAAGATCTATAGACCATTCACTAGAGGTAAAGATCTATAGACCATTCACTAGAGGTATAGATCTATAGACCATTCACTAGAGGTATAGATCTATAGACCATTCACTAGAGGTAAAGAACTATAGACCATTCACTAGAGGTATAGAACTATAGACCATTCACTAGAGGTAAAGAACTATAGACCATTCACTAGAGGTATAGAACTGTAGACCATTCACTAGAGGTAAAGAACTATAGACCATTCACTAGAGGTAAAGAACTATAGACCATTCACTAGAGGTATAGAACTATAGACCATTCACTAGAGGTATAGAACTGTAGACCATTCACTAGAGGTAAAGAACTATAGACCATTCACTAGAGGTATAGAACTATAGACCATTCACTAGAGGTATAGAACTGTAGACCATTCACTAGAGGTATAGAACTGTAGACCATTCACTAGAGGTAAAGAACTAGACCATTCACTAGAGGTATAGAACTATAGACCATTCACTAGAGGTATAGAACTATAGACCATTCACTAGAGGTATAGAACTGTAGACCATTCACTAGAGGTATAGAACTATAGCCCATTCACTAGAGGTATAGAGCTATAGACCATTCACTAAAGGTATAGAACTATAGACCATTCACTAGAGGTATAGAACTATAGACCATTTACTAGAGGTAAAGAACTAGACCATTCACTAGAGGTATAGAACTGTAGACCATTCACTAGAGGTATAGATCTATAGACCATTCACTAGAGGTAAAGAACTATTGACCATTCACTAGAGGTAAAGAACTATAGACCATTCACTAGAGGTAAAGAACTATTGACCATTCACTAGAGGTAAAGAACTATAGACCATTCACTAGAGGTAAAGAACTATTGACCATTCACTAGAGGTAAAGAACTATAGACCATTCACTAGAGGTATAGAACTGTACACCAGTCAATAGAAGGTATAAATCTATAGACCATTCACTAGAGGTAAAGATCTATAGACCATTCACTAGAGGTAAAGAACTATTGACCATTCACTAGAGGTAAAGATCTATAGACCATTCACGAGAGGTAAAGAACTATTGACCATTCACTAGAGGTAAAGATCAATAGACCATTCACTAGAGGTATAGATCTATAGAAATATAGACCATTCATTAGAGGTAAATATCTACATACCATTCACTAGAGGTAAAGATCTATATACCATTCACTAGAGGTAAAGATCTATAGACCATTCACTAGAGGTAAAGAACTATAGACCATTCACTAGAGGTATAGAACTGTAGCCCATTCACTAGAGGTAAAGAACTATAGACCATTCACTAGAGGTATAGAACCATAGACCATTCAATAGAAGGTATAGATCTATAGACCATTCACTAGAGGTATAGATCTATAGAACTATTGACCTTCACTAGATGTAAAGATCTATAGACAATTCACTAGAGGTATAGAACTATAGACCATTCACTAGAGGTGAAGATCTATAGACCATTCACTAGAGGTATAGAACTGTAGCCCATTCACTAGAGGTATAGAACTATAGACCATTCACTAGAGGTAAAGAACTATAGACCATTCACTAGAGGTATAGAACTATAGAACTATAGACCATTCACTAGAGGTAAAGAACTATAGACCATTCACTAGAGGTATAGATCTATAGACCATTCACTAGAGGTATAGAACTATAGACCATTCACTAGAGGTAAAGAACTATAGACCATTCACTAGAGGTATAGAACTATAGACCATTCACTAGAGGTAAAGAACTATAGACCATTCACTAGAGGTATAGAACTATAGACCATTCACTAGAGGTAAAGAACTATAGACCATTCACTAGAGGTATAGAACTGTAGACCATTCACTAGAGGTAAAGAACTATAGACCATCCACTAGAGGTAAAGAACTATAGACCATTCACTAGAGGTATAGAACTATAGACCATTCACTAGAGGTATAGAACTGTAGACCATTCACTAGAGGTAAAGAACTATAGACCATTCACTAGAGGTATAGAACTATAGACCATTCACTAGAGGTATAGAACTGTAGACCATTCACTAGAGGTATAGAACTGTAGACCATTCACTAGAGGTAAAGAACTAGACCATTCACTAGAGGTATATAACTATAGACCATTCACTAGAGGTATAGAACTATAGACCATTCACTAGAGGTATAGAACTGTAGACCATTCACTAGAGGTAAAGAACTAGACCATTCACTAGAGGTATAGAACTGTAGACCATTCACTAGAGGTATAGATCTATAGACCATTCACTAGAGGTAAAGAACTATTGACCATTCACTAGAGGTAAAGAACTATAGACCATTCACTAGAGGTAAAGAACTATTGACCATTCACTAGAGGTATAGAACTATAGACCATTCACTAGAGGTATAGAACTATAGACCATTCACTAGAGGTATAGAAATGTAGACCATTCACTAGAGGTAAAAAACTATAGACCATTCACTAGAGGTATAGAACTATAGACCATTCACTAGAGGTATAGAACTGTAGACCATTCACTAGAGGTATAGAACTGTAGACCATTCACTAGAGAACTAGACCATTCACTAGAGGTAGAACTTAGACCATTCACTAAGGTATAGAACTATAGACCATTCACTAGAGGTATAGAACTATAGACCATTCACTAGAGGTATAGACATGTAGACCTTCACTAGAGTAAAGAACTAGACCATTCACTAGAGGTATAGAACTGTAGACCATTCACTAGAGGTATAGATCTATAGACCATTCACTACGGATCCACTAGAGAGTAAAGAACTATAGCACCATTCACTAGAGGTAAAGATCTATAGACCATTCACTAGAGGTAATAGATCTATAGAACTATAGACCATTCACTAGAGGTATAGAATCTATAGACCATTCACTAGAGGTAAAGATCTATAGACCATTCACTAGAGGTAAATAACTGTAGACCATTCACTAAAGGTAAAGATCTATAGACCATTCACTAGAGGTAAAGATCTATAGACCATTCACTAGAGGTAAAGAACTATAGACCATTCACTAGAGTCTTACCTCTAGTGAGTATGGCTACCTAGAAGGTTACAGTTCTATACCTCTAGTGAATGGTCTATAGTTCATAACCTCTAGTGAATGGTCTATAGTTCTTTACTATTAATGGGCTATGGTTTTACCTGCTATGATGGCTACAGTTCTTACCTCTAGTGAATGGTCTACAGTTCTATACCTCTAGTGAATGGTCTTATATAGTACCTTATGGAATGGTCTATTTCTATACCTCTAGTGAATGGTCTATAGTTCTTTACCTATAGTGAATGGTCTATAGTCTTAACCTTTAGTGAATGTTCATAGTCTTATACCTCTAGTGAATGGTCTATAGTCTTCTATACCGTAGTGAATGGTCTATAGATCTATACCTCTGGAATGTCTATAGTTCTTATACCTCTAGTGAAGTGTCTATAGTTCTTTAGTTCTTACCTATAGTTGAATGGTCATGTATCTTTACCTCTAGTGAATGGGCTACAGTTATATACCCAGTGAATGTCTATAGAGTCTATCACCTCTAGTGAATGGTCTATAGTTCTATACCTCTAGTGAATGGTCTATAGATCTTAATCTAGTGAATGGTCAATAGTCTATAGAAGTCTACGATCTTTACTCTAGTGAATGGTCTATAGACTTATACCTTTATTGAATGGTCTAAGTTCTATACCTCTAGTTAATGGTCTATAGTTCTTTAACCTCTAGTGATAGGTCTATAGATCTTTACCTTCTCTAGTGAATGGTATATAGTCTTACCTCTAGTGAATGGTCTATAGTTCTATTTGATCTATAACCTCTAGTGAATGGTCTATTGAATTTCTTTACCTCTAGTGAATGGTCACATAGTCTTACCTCTAGTGAATGGTCTATAGATCTTTACCTCTAGTGAATGGTCATAGTTCTTACCTCTAGTGAATGGTTAGTCTTGTACCTCTAGTGAATGGTCTACTAGATTTATATTCTATGATGGTTACTTCTAACTCTAGTGATGGTCTATAGTTCTCTTACCTCTAGTGAATGGTCATAGTTTTTACTCTAGTGAAGTGGTCTATAGTCTCTTACCTCTAGTGGATGGCATAGTTCTACCTCTAGTGAGATGGTCTATAGTTCTTATACCTCTAGTGAATGAGTCTAATTATCTTTACCTCTAGTGAATGGTCTAGCGATCTATACCTCTAGTGAATGTCTACAGTTCTATATCCTTAGTGATAGGTCTAGTTCTACTCTAGTTGAATGGTCTATAGTTCTATCCCTCTAGTGAATGGTCTATATTTCTATACCTTTAGTGAATGGTTCTATAGTCTATACCTCTAGTGAATGGGCTATAGTTCTACTAGTGAATAGTTCATTCTTACCTTAGTGAATGGTCTATAGTTCTATACTCTAAGTGAATGGTCTAGTAGTTCTATACCTCTAGTGAATGGTCTAGTTTCTTACCTCTAGTGACATGGTCTACGAAGTTCATATACCTCTAGTGAATGGTCTTATCAGTGCATATACCTTCTAGTGAATGGTTCTATAGTTCTATACCTCTAGTGAATGGTCTATAGTTCTTTACCTCTAGTGAAATGGTCTACAGTTCATACTCTTAGTGAATGGTCTATCAGTTTCTATATCCTCTAGTGAATGGTCATAGTTCTTTACCTCTAGTGAATGGTCTATAGTTCTTTACCTCTAGTGAATGGTCTACTAGTTCCTATACCTCTAGTGAATGGTCTATAGTTTATACCTCTAGTGAATGGTCTACGTTCTATACTCTAGTGAATGGTCTATAGTGTATTTACCTCTAGTGAATGGTCTATAGATCTATACCTCTAGTGAATGGTCTTAATCTATACTCTAGTGATGGTATATGGTTTATCTTATGAATGGTCTATAGTCTTACCTCTAGGAATGGCTAAGTCTATACTTAGTGAATGGTCTAATAGTTCTATCGCTCTTACCTCGTGAATGGTCTATAGTTACCTCTAGTGATGGTATATAGTTCTTAACCTCCAGTGAATGGTCTATAGATTCTATACCTCTAGTGAATGGTCTACAGTTCTATACCTCTAGTGAATGGTCTAGTTTTTACCTCTAGTGAATGGTCTTACAAGTCTATACCTCTTAGGGAATGGTCTATGTAGATATACCTATAGTGAATGGTCTATAGTTCTATACCTATAGTGAATGGTCTAGTCTATACCTCTAGTGAATGGTCTATCAGGTTCTATACCTCTAGTGAATGGTCTACATTCATACCTCTAGTGAATGGTTCTAAGTTCTATACCTCTAGTGAAATGGTCTATAGTTCTTACCTCTAGTGAAGGTCTACAGTTCTATACTCTAGGTAATGGTCTATGTCTATACCTCTATGAATGGTCTATAGTTCTGATCCTCTAGGAACTGGTCTTAATAGTTCTAACTCTAGTGAATGGTCTCTATAGTTCTATCTACCTCTAGTGAATGGTCATAGCTCTTTACCTCTCAGTGAATGCTACAGTTCTATAGCTTAGATCTATATCTTACCTCTAGTGAATGGTCTACTAGTTCTATACCTCTAGTGAAGAAGTCATAGTTTCCTCTTACCTTCTAGTGAATGGTCTATAGTTCTTCTCTGTCTATATAGTTCTATACCTCTAGTGAATGGTCTATAGTCTCGTCTATACCTCTAGTGAATGCGTCTATAGTTCTATACCTCTGTGAATGGGCTACAGTTCTATACCTCTAGTTGAATCTGTGTCTATAGTGCTTCACCTCTAGTGAATGGTCTATAGTTCTATACCTCTAGTGATTGTCTATAGAGTCTTACATCTAGTGAAGGTCAATAGTCTATAGATCTATTACCTCTAGTGAAGATGGTCTATAAGATCTATACCTTCTATGAATGGTCTACAGTTCTATACCTCTAGTGAATGGTCTATAGTTCTTTACCCTAGTGAATGGTCTATAGTCTTTACCTCTAGTGAATGGTTATAGATCTTTACCTCTAGTGAATGGTATGTAGATATTACCTATAATGAATGGTCCTATAGATTTCATAGATCATACCTCTAGTGAATGGTCTATTGATCTTTACCTCTATGTGAATGGTCAATAGTTCTTTACCTCTAGTGAATGGTCTATGATCTTTACCTCTAGTGTATGGTCATAGTTCTTACCTCTAGTGGAATGGTCTATAGATCTTTACCTCTAGTGAATGGTCTATAGATTTTACCTCTAGTGAAGGTGATACAGTTCTATACCTCTAGTGAATGGTCTATAGTTCTTACTCTAGTGAATGGTCAAGTTCTTTACCTCTAGTGAATGGTCTATAGTTCTTTACCTCTAGTGAATGGTCAATAGTCTTTATCATCTAGTGAATGGTCTATAGTCTCTTACCTCTAGGAATGGTCAATAGTTCTTTACCTCTAGTGAAGGTCTATAGACTATACCTCTAGTGAAGTCTACAGTTCTATACTCTAGTGAATGGTTAGTCTTTACCTCTAGTGAATGGTCTATAGTTCTATACCTCTATGTAAGTGTCAGTTTATACCTCTAGTGAATGGTCATAGATCTATACCTCTAGTAATTGGTGCTAATAGTTCTATACATCTAGTGAATGGTCTTACCAGTTCTATACCTCTAGTGAATGGTCTATAGTTCTATACCTCTAGTGAATGGTCTATAGTTCAACCTCTAGTGAATGTGTCTATTCTTACCTCTAGTGAATGGTACAGTTCTAACTACCTCTAGTGATGGTCTAACAGTTCTATACTCCTAGTGAATGGTCATAGTTTCTAATCTAGTGAATGGTCTATAGTTCTTTACCTCTAGTGAATGGTTACAGTCTATACCTCTAGGAATGGTCATAGCCTACAACTCTAGTGAATGTCTATAGTTCTATTACCTCTAGTGAATGGTCTATAGTTCTTTAACCTCTAGGAATGGTCTAAAGTCTAATCCTTAGTGTGGTCTATGTTATTTACTATCTAGTGAATGGGTCTTATAGTCTATACCTCTAGGAATGGTCTATAGTTCTTTACCTCTAGTGAATGGTCTATAGATAGTCTATTTTACCTCTAGTGAATGGTTCTATAGATCTATACCTCTAGTGAATGGTCCTATAGATCGTTACCTCTAGTGAATGTCTATGTCCTTACCTCAGTGAATGGTCAAGATTATACATATGTGAATACGGTCTATACTCTAGATCTTATACCTCTAGTGAATGGTCTATAGATTTTACCTCTAGTGATATGGTCTATAGTTCTTTACCTCTAGTGAATGGTCTATAGTCTATACCTTAGTGAATGGTTACAGTATCTATACCTCTAAAGTGAAGAGGTCTAGTTCTTTACCTCTAGTGAATGGTCTACAGTGCGTATCCCTCTAGTGAATGGTCTATAGTTCTATACCTCTAGTGAATGGTCTATAGTTCTATGACCTCTAGTGAATGGTCTAGCTTCTTTACCTCTAGTGAATGGTCTACGTTCTATACCTCTAGGAATGGTTAAGTCTATCCTCTAGTGAATGGTCTCTAGTATACGCTCTATTCCTCTTAGCAGATAGTGAATGGTACTCAGTTTCTTTACCTTAGTGAATGGTCTAATCAGTTCTATACCTCTAGTGAATGGTCTATAGTCTATACTCTATGAAGGTCTACTAGTTCTATACCCCTAGTGAATGGTCATAGTTCTTTACCTCTAGTGAATGGTTCTATAGTTCTTTACCTCTAGTGAATGGTCATCAGTTCTATACCTCTAGTGAATGGTCTATATTCTTACTCTAGTGAATGGGTTACAGTTTATACCTCTAGGTGAATGTCTAGTTCTTTACTCTGAAGTGATACTGGTCTATAGTTTCTTATAGATTTCTATAACCTCTAGTGAATGGTCTATAGTCTTTACCTCTAGTGAATGGTCTATAGTTCTATACCTCTAGGTGAATGGGCTACAGTTCTTACCTCCGTGAAGGTCTATAGATCTTCACCTCGTGAATAGGTCTATAGTTTCTATACCTCTAGGAATGGTCTATGAAGTCTTTACATCTAGTGTGACAGGTCTAGTTCTAGAGCATCCTATACCTCTAGTGAATGGTTCTATAGATCTATACCTTCTATTGGAATAGTCTACAGTCTATACCTACTAATGAATGGTCTATAGTTCTTTTACTCTAGTGACATGGTATATAGAGATCTATACCTCTAGTGAATGGATGTACTATAGCAGTCTCTACCTCTAGGTGAATGGTATGTAGATATCTTACCTCTATAACGAATGGTCTATAGTTCTATAGATCTATAGTCTAATGTGAATGGTCTATTGATCTTACTCTAGTGAATGGTCAATAGTTCTTACCTCTAGTGAATGGTCTATAGATCTTCTTCTACCTCTAGTGAATGGTCAATAGTTCTTTACCTCTAGTAGAATGGTCTATAGATCTTTACCTCTAGGAATGGTCTAAGATTTATACCTTCTATGAATGGTGTACAGTTCTATACCTCTAGTGAATGGTTATAGTTCCTACCTCCTAGTGAATGGTCAATAGTTTTACCTTAGTGAATGGTATAGTCTTTTACCTCTAGGAAGGTCAATAGTGTCTTACCTCTAGTGAATGGTCTATAGTCTTTACCTCTAGTGAATGGTCAATAATTTTTACTCTAGTGAAGGTCTATATATCTATACCTCTAGTGAATGGTCTACAGCTTTCATTACCTCTAGTGAATGTCTATTTTCTTACCTCTAGTGAATGGTCTATAGTTCTATACCTATAGTGAATGGTCTATAGTTCTATACCTATTGTGAATGGTCTATAGTCTATACCTCTAGTGAAGGGCTATAGTTCTAACTCTATGAATGGTCTACAGGTTATACCTCTAGTGAATATGTCTATAGTTCTATACCTTAGTGAATGGTCTATGTTCTATACCTCTAGTGAATGGTCTAGTTCTTTACTCTAGTGAATGGTCTACAGTTCTATACCTCTAGTGAATGGTCTACAGTTTATACCTCTAGGGAATGGTCTATAGTTCATACATCTAGTGAATGGTCTATAGTTCTTTACCTCTAGTGAATGGTCTACAGTTCAACTCTAGGAAGTCTAAGTCTATACCTCTAGTGAATGGTCTATAGTTATTTACCTCTAGGAATGGTCTATAGATCTATACCTCTAGTGAATGTCTATAGATATTACCTCTAGTGAATGGTCTATAGATCTTTACCTTAGTGAATGGTCTATAGATCTTACTCTATGAATGGTCTATAGATTATACCTAAGTGAATGGTCTATAGTTCTATATATCTCTACCTCTGTAGTGAATGGTAAGATCTTTACCTTAGGAATGGTCTATATCTGACCCTCTAGTGAATGTGTTCTATAGATCTATACCTCTAGTGAATGGTCTAACAGTTCTGTTTAACCTCTAGTGAATGGTCTAGGTCTTACCTCAGGAATGGTCTACAGTTCTATACCTCTAGTGAATGGTTATAGTATCTATATCCTCTAGTGAATGGTCTACAGTTTCTATACTATGTGAATGGTCTAGTCTTTACTCTAGTGAATGGTCTACAGTTCTATCTCTAGTGAATGGTCTACAGTTCTATACCTCTAGTGAATGGTCTATAGTTCTATTCCTCTAGTGAATGGTCTATAGTTGTTTACCTCTAGGAATGGTCTATAGTTCTATACCTATAGTGAATGGTCTATAGTTCTATACCTCTAGTGAATGGTCTATAGTTCTATACCTCTAGTGATGGTCAATTAGTTTACCACTGGTCTTTTTCTCGACCTCTTAGTGAATGGTTCTATAGTTCTTTACCTCTAGTGAATGGTCAATAGTTCTTTACCTCTAGTGAAATCTATGCATGTCTATTAGATCGATACCTCAGTGAATGGTTACAGTTCATACCTCTAGTGAATGGTCTAGTTCTTACCTATAGTGAATGGTCTATAGTTCTATACCTATAGTGAATGGTCTATAGTTCTATACCTCCAGTTGAATGTCTACTAGTTATATACCTCTATGTGAATGGTCTAGGCTTACCTCTAGTGAATGGTCTACAGTTCTATACCTCTAGTGAATGGTCTACAGTTACTATCTCAGTGAATGGTCTATAGTCTCTATACCTCTAGTGATGGGTCTATAGTTCTTGTACCTCTAGGGAGATGTCTACAGTTCTATACCTCTAGTGAATGGTTCTATAGTTCATACCTCAGTGAAGTCTAGTTCTTTACCTCTAGTGGATGGTCTATAGTTCTTACCTCCGTTGAATGGTCTACAGTTCTATACCTCTAGTGAATGGTCTATAGTTCTTTACCTCTAGTGAATGGTCTATAGTTATATACCCTAGTGAATGGGCTATAGTTCTTTACTCTAGTGAATGTGTCTATAGTTCTATACCTCTAGTGAATGGTCTAGTTCTTTACCTCTAGTGAAGTCTATAGTTCTATACACTCTATGAATGGTCTAAGATCTATACCTTCTAGTGATGGTCTATAGTTCTGACCTCTAGTGAATGGTCTATAGTTCTATATCTATTAACCACTCTAGTGAATGGTCTATGTTCTTATACCTCTAGGAATGGGTCTATAGTTGCATATACCGGTCTAGTGAATGGGTACAGTCTATACTCTAGTGAATGGTCTATAGATCTTCACCTCTAGTTGAATGTCATATAGTTCACCTCTAGTGAATGGTCTATAGTTCTATACCCTAGAATGGTCTAGTTCTTACCTCAGTGAATGGTCTATAGTTCTTACCTCTAGTGAATGGTTACAGTTCTATCCTCTAGTGAATGGTATACTAGTTCTTTACCTCTAGTGAATGGTCTATATGTTTCTATATTCAATGATTACCTCTAGTGAATGTGTTCTATCAGTTCTTTACCTCTAGTGAATGGTCTATAGTTCTATACCTCTAGTGAAGGCTACGTTCTTCCTCTAGTGAATGGTCTATAGATCTATACCTCTAGTGAATGGTCTATAGTCTATACCCTCTAGTGAATGTCTATAGCTCTTTTACTCTAGTGAAGAAATCGTTCTATAGATTATACTCTAGAATGGTCTAAGTTATACCTTCTATTGAATGGTCTAAGTTCTACCTCTAGTGATATGGTCTATAGTTCTTTACCTCTAGTGAATGGTCTATAGATCATACCTCTAGTTGAAGCTATAGTGATCTTTACCTAGGGAATGGTATGTCAGTTTACCTCTAGTGAATGGTCTATAGTTATATAGATCTATACCTCTAGTGAATGGTCTATTGCAGTCTCTATATCTCTAGTGAAAGGTCTAAGTAGTTCTTATAGCTAGTGAATGGTCTATAGTCTTACTCTAGGAATGGTCAATAGTTCTTACATCTAGTGAATGGTCTATAGCTTCTTACCTCTAGTGAAGTCTATAGTTATACCTTATGAATGGTTACAGTTCTATACCTCTAGTGGAATGGTCTAGAAGAGTCTTACCTCTGTGAATGGTCTATAGTTCTATTACCGCTAGTGAATGTTATAGTTCTGTACCTCTAGTGAATGGTCGATAGTTCTTACTCTAGTGAATGGTCTATAGTCTCTTACCTCTAGTGAATGGTCTAGTTTTACATCTAGTGAATGGTCTATAGATTACCCTCTAGTGAATGGTCTATCAGTTTATACCTCTAGTGAATGGTCATAGTTCTTACTCTCTAGTGAAGGTCTATAGATCTAACCTTAGGAATTGGTCTATAGTCTACCTCTAGTGAATGTCTATAGAGTTCATATACCTCTAGTGAGAAGGGCATATAGATTATTACCCTTCTAGTGATATGGTCTATCAGACTCTATATGAAATCTATAGTAGAGATCATACTTGGATGCATAATCTATACCTCATGAAGGTTGTTTATATGACGTCAGTCTTTCTAGGAGGCTCAGTTCTATACCTCTTAGTGAATGGTCTAGTCTTACCTCTAGTGAATGGTCTACAGTTCTATACCTCTAGTGAATGGCTATAGTTCTATTACCTCTAGTGAATGTCTATAGTCTTGTATACCCCTAGGAATGGTCTAGTTATTTTACCTCTAAGCGAAGGGTTACAGTTCTATACCTCTAGTGAATGGTCTGAAGTTTCTAACTTAGTGAAGCTTTGAAGAGTTCATACTTAAGTTAGTTTTACCTCTTAGGAATTGTTCTACAGTATCTATACTCTCTAGTGAATGGTCTATAGTCTATACCTTGTGAAGGATCTATATGATCTTATACTCTAGTGAATGGTCTATAGGTTCTTTACCTCTAGTAGTACATGTCTTACTAGGAATTCTATATCTTACTTAGTGAATGGTCTATAGGCCTATAGATCATACTAGTGAATGGTCTATATGTCTACCTCTAGTGAATGGTCTATAGTATCTTTACCTCTAGTAATGGTCTTAGTCTTTATCATAGTGAGGTCAGTATACCTCTAGTGAATGGTCACAGTATCCCTCTAGTGCAAGGGTCTAGTTCTTACCTCTAGTGAATGGTAATGATAGTTCTACTCTGAGTCTATAGTTCTACCATCTAGCTGAAGTTGTGTTCTATACCGTTACTGATGCTAGTTCACTCTAGTGGAATGATCAGTTCACCAGGAGGTCTATAGTTCTATACCTCTAGTGATGTCTAGACTTAGTTTGTTGGTTAGTTCTACATTACCTCTAGTGAATGTTGATCTACTACTAAGGCTTGTTTATACCTCTAGTGAATGGTCACAGTCATTACCTCTAGTGAATGGTCTAAGATCTCTTACTCTAGTGAATGGATAGTCTTATTAGGATGTATGTAGATTACTCTAGTGAACGGTCTACAGTCTTACCTTAGTAATGATAGTCTATTACCTCTAGTGAATGGTCTATGAGTCTATACCTCTTAGTGAATGGTAATGTTCTATTAGTATTGTCTATATACTTTACTCTTAGATTGTCAATGCTATTAATGCTCTATAGATTTCTATGTGTTATATTACCTCTGAAGTGCATGATCCTAGAATGGGTTCTACCATGATGTATATCTTTATCGTGAAGGTCGTCAGTCTTTACTCTAGTGAATGGTAGTTCGTATTAAGTTCGTTCTGTGAAGGTCAAGCTCCTTAGTGAATGGTTCATCAACCTAGTGACTTTACACTCTAGTGAATGTCGATAGTCTCCTCTAAATCTATCTACGCTAGTGAAGGTCATAGATTATCTTCAGAATGTGTTCTACCTCCCTAGTGAATGCGTCTAATAGTTCTTACTCAGTGAATGGTCAATATCTTATACCTTAGTGGATGGCCTATAATATATACGATCTAGTGAATGGTAATAGTTCTACTGAAGGTCAAGTTATACCTCTAGTGAGGTCAATAGTTCTTTACCTGAGTGTAGGTCATGTTCTATACCTCGTATATGTCTATAGGTCTATACTAGCGGAATGGTCTAAGCTATCCTCTGGAAGCTAGCACTCTAGTGAAGTTACAGGCTTATACTTAGGATGTCATATATACCTCTAGTGAATGAGTTCTATAGATCTATACCTCTAGTGAATGGTCTATAAGTCTATACCTTAAGTGAATGGTCTATAATCTTACCTTAGTGAATGGTCTATAGATCTTTACCTCTAGATGAATGGTCATAGATCTTATACCTAGTGAATGGTCTTACGTTATAATTACCTCTAGTGAATGGTCTATAGTCTTCTTACTCTAGTGAATGGTATATAGTTCTTTACCTCAGTGAATGGTACACAGTTCTATACCTCTGTGA
>NW_024060053.1:32841-146580 GCF_016432855.1 Salvelinus namaycush
ATAGGGTTTTTACAGGAGGCATGTACAGGCTCACTGATGTAGGGTTTTACAGGAGGCATGTACTGCTCACTGATGATAGGGTTTTACAGGAGGCATGTACAGGCTCACTAATGATATGGTTTTACAGGAGGCATGTACAGGCTCGCTGATGATAGGGTTTTACAGGAGGCATGTACAGGCTCACTGATGATAGGGTTTTACAGAGGCCTGTACAGGCTCACTAATGATAGGGTTTTACAGGAGGCATGTACAGGCTCACTGATGATAGGTTTTTACAGGAGGCATGTACAGGCTCGCTGATGATAGGGTTTTACAGGAGGCATGTATGGCTCACTGATGATAGGGTTTTACAGGAGGCATGTACAGGCTCCCTGGTTGATAGGGGTTTACAGGAGGCATGTACAGGCTCACTGATGATAGGGTTTTACAGGGCATGTACAGGCTCACTGATGATAGGTTTTACAGAGGCATGTACAGGCTCACTGATGATAGGGTTTTACAGGAGGCATGTACAGGCTATGATGATAAGGTTTTACAGGAGGCATGTACAGGCTCACTGATGATAGGGTTACAGGAGGCATGTACAGGCTCACTGATGATAGGGTTTTACTGGAGGCATGTACAGGCTCACTGATAATAGGGTTTTAAGGAGGCTGTACAGTTCACTGATGATAGGGTTTTACAGGGCATGTACAGGCACACAGATCATAAGGTTTTACAGGAGGCATGTACAGGCTCACTGATGATAGGGTTTTACAGGAGGCATGTACAGGCTCACTGATGATAGGGTTTTACCGAGGCATGTACAGGTTTCACTGATGATAGGGTTTTACAGGAGCTGTACAGGCTCACTATGATCATAAGGTTTTACAGGAGGCATGTTACAGGCTCACTGATGATAGGGGTTTTACAAGAGGCATGTACAGGTCTAAAGGGACATTACATTTATTTATTAAACCTTTATTAACCAGGCAAGTCAGCTAAGATCAAATTCTTATTTACAATGACGGCCTACCCCCTCGGCAAAAACCCTAACCAGGACGACGCTGGGCCAATTGTGCACTGCCCTATGGGAATCCCAAATCACGGGCCGGTTGTGATACAGCCTGGAATCGAACCAGGGTCTGTAGTGGCACCTCTAAGCACTGAGATGCAGTGGGCCATTAGAGACCGTTGTGATACAGCCTGGAATTGAACCAGGGTCAGTAGTGACGCCTCTAGCACTGAGATGCAGTGCCTTAGACCGCTGTGAAACAGCCTGGAATTGAACCAGGGTCTGTAGTGACGCCTCTAGCACTGAGATGCAGTGCCTTAGAGACCGCTGTGATACAGCCTGGAATCGAACCAGGGTCTGTAGTGCAACCTCTAGGCACTGAGATGCAGCTGGCGTGGATCGCCTATGATACTTACCTCAGAGGTCACTTTGCCAGCCAGATTCTTGAAGTCTGAAGAGGACGTGGTTGGAAAAGATTTGAGTTGAACGTCTGGTCGAGACTGAACTGAAGACTCATTGCTCCTTCACTAGAAGATGGAGGGTCAGGGTGATGCAACAGCAGCGGAAGTGGTTGCTGCTGCAGGAGCGGTGGTGGTGACAGCTGCTGCAGGGGCGGTGGTGGTGACAGCTGCTGCAGGGGCGGTGGTCGGTAACAGCTGCTGCAGGAGCGGTGGTGGTGACAGCTGCTGCAGGAGCGGTGGTGGTGACAGCTGCTGCAGGGGCGGTGGTGGTGACAGCTGCTGCAGGAGCGGTGGTGGTGACAGCTGCTGCAGGGCGGGTGGTGGTAACAGCTGCTGCAGTAGCGGTGGTGGTGACAGCTGCTGCAGGGGCGGTGGTGGTTACAGCTGCTGCAGGAGCGGTGGTGTGACAGCTGCTGCAGGGGCCGTGGTGGTAACAGCTGCTGCAGGGACGGTGGTGGTGACAGCTGCTTGCAGGAGCGGTGGTGGTGACAGCTGCTGAGGGAGCGGTGGTGGTGACAGCTGCTGCAGGGGGGCGGTGGTGGTGACAGCTGCTGCAGGGGCGGTGGTGGTGACAGCTGCTGCAGGAGCAGTGGTGGTGACAGCTGCTGCAGGGGCGGTGGTGGTTGACAGCTGCTGAGGGAGCGGTGGTGGTGACAGCTGCTGCAGGGGCGGTGGTGGTAACAGCTGCTGCAGGGGCAGTGGTGGTAACAGCTGCTGCAGGGGGCGGTGGTGGTGACAGCTGCTGCAATAGCGGTGGTGGTGACAGCTGCTGCAGGGGCGGTGGTGGTGACAGCTGCTGAGGGAGCGGTGGTGGTAACAGCTGCTGCAGGGGCGGTGGTGGTAACAGCTGCTGCAGGGGCAGTGGTGGTAACAGCTGCTGCAGGGGCGGTGGTGGTGACAGCTGCTGCAATAGCGGTGGTGGTGACAGCTGCTGCAGGGGCGGTGGTGGTGACAGCTGCTGAGGGAGCGGTGGTGGTGACAGCTGCTGCAGGGGCAGTGGTGGTGACAGCTGCTGCAGGGGGCGGTGGTGGTGACAGCTGCTGCAGGGGCGGTGGTTGGGTGACAGCTGCTGCAGGGGCGGTGGTGGTAACAGCTGCTGCAGGAGCGGTGGTGGTGACAGCTGCTGCAGGGGCGGTGGTGGTAACAGCTGCTGCAGGAGGGGTGGTGGTGACAGCTGCTGCAGGGGCGGTGGTGGTAACAGCTGCTGCAGGGGCGGTGGTGGTAACAGCTGCTGCAGGGGCGGTGGTGGTGACAGCTGCTGCAGGGGTGGTGGTGGTGACAGCTGCTGCAGGGGCAGTGGTGGTAACAGCTGCTGCAGGAGCGGTGGTGGTGACAGCTGCTGCAGGGGCAGTGGTGGTAAACAGCTGCTGCAGGAGCGGTGGTGGTGACAGCTGCTACAGGGGCAGTGGTGGTGACAGCTGCTGCAGGGGCGGTGGTGGTTACAGCTGCTGCAGGAGCCGTGGTGGTGACAGCTGCTGAGGGAGCGGTGGTGGTGACAGCTGCTGCAGGGGCAGTGGTGGTAACAGCTGCTGCAGGAGCGGTGGTGGTGACAGCTGCTGCAGGGGGCGGTGGTGGTGACAGCTGCTGCAGGGGCAGTGGTGGTGACAGCTGCTGCAGGAGCGGTGGTGGTGACAGCTGCTGCAGGGGCGGTGGTGGTAACAGCTGCTGCAGGAGCGGTGGTGGTAACAGCTGCTGCAGGAGCGGTGGTGGTGACAGCTGCTGCAGGGGCGGTGGTTGTAACAGCTGCTGTAGGGGCGATGGTGGTGACAGCTGCTGCAGGGGCGGTGGTGGTGACAGCTGCTGCAGGGGCAGTGGTGGTAACAGCTGCTGCAGGGGCAGTGGTGGTAACAGCTGCTGCAGGGGCGGTGGTGGTAACAGCTGCTGCAGGGGCGGTGGTGGTGACAGCTGCTGCAGGGGCGGTGGTGGTGACAGCTGCTGCAGGGGCGGTGGTGGTGACAGCTGCTGCAGGGGGCGGTGGTGGTGACAGCAGCTGCAGGGGCAGTGGTGGTAACAGCTGCTGCAGGGGCGGTGGTGGTAACAGCTGCTGCAGGAGCGGTGGTGGTAACAGCTGCTGCAGGAGCAGTGGTGGTGACAGCTGCTGCAGGGGCAGTGGTGGTGACAGCTGCTGCAGGGGCGGTGGTGGTGACAGCTGCTGCAGGGGCGGTGGTGGTGACAGCTGCTGCAGGGGCAGTGGTGGTGACAGCTGCTGCAGGGGCGGTGGTGGTGACAGCTGCTGCAGGGGCGGTGGTGGTAACAGCTGCTGCAGGGGCGGTGGTGGTGACAGCTGCTGCAGGAGCGGTGGTGGTGACAGCTGCTGCAGGGGCAGTGGTGGTAACAGCTGCTGCAGGGCCGGTGGTGGTGACAGCTGCTGCAGGGGCGGTGGTGGTAACAGCTGCTGCAGGGGACGGTGGTGGTAACAGCTGCTGCAGGGGCGGTGGTGGTGACAGCTGCTGCAGGAGCGGTGGTGGTGACAGCTGCTGCAGGGGCGGTGGTGGTGACAGCTGCTGCAGGGCCAGTGGTGCTAACAGCTGCTGCAGGGGCGGTGGTGGTGACAGCTACTGCAGGAGCGGTGGTGGTGACAGCTGCTGCAGGAGCGGTGGTGGTGACAGCTGCTGCAGGGGCAGTGGTGGTAACAGCTGCTGCAGGGGCAGTGGTGGTAACAGCTGCTGCAGGAGCGGTGGTGGTAACAGCTGCTGCAGGGGCAGTGGTGGTGACAGCTGCTGCAGGGGCGGTGGTGGTAACAGCTGCTGCAGGAGCGGTGGTGGTAACAGCTGCTGCAGGAGCGGTGGTGGTAACAGCTGCTGCAGTAGCGGTGGTGGTGATAGCTGCTGCAGGGGCAGTGGTGGTAACAGCTGCTGCAGGAGCGGTGGTGGTGACAGCTGCTGCAGGGGCGGTGGTGGTGACAGCTGCTGCAGGGGCAGTGGTGGTGACAGCTGCTGCAGGAGCGGTGGTGGTGACAGCTGCTGCAGGAGCGGTGGTGGTAACAGCTGCTGCAGGAGCGGTGGTGGTAACAGCTGCTGCAGGAGCGGTTGTGGTGACAGCTGCTGCAGGGGCAGTGGTGGTAACAGCTGCTGCAGGGGCAGTGGTGGTGACAGCTGCTGAGGGAGCGGTGGTGGTGACAGCTGCTGCAGGGGCAATGGTGGTAACAGCTGCTGCAGGGGCAGTGGTGGTGACAGCTGCTGCCGGAGCGGCGGTGGTGACAGCTGCTGCCAGAGTGGAGGTGGTGACAGCTGCTGCCGGACCGGTGGTGGTGACAGCTGCTGACTGAGTGGTGGTGGTGACAGCTGCTGCAGGGGCGGTGGTGGTAACAGCTGCTGCAGGAGCGGTGGTGGTAACAGCTGCTGCAGGAGCAGTGGTGGTGACAGCTGCTGCAGGGGCAGTGGTGGTGACAGCTGCTGCAGGGGCGGTGGTGGTGACAGCTGCTGCAGGGGCGGTGGTGGTGACAGCTGCTGCAGGGGCAGTGGTGGTGACAGCTGCTGCAGGGGCAGTGGTGGTGACAGCTGCTGCAGGGGCGGTGGTGGTGACAGCTGCTGCAGGGGCGGTGGTGGTGACAGCTGCTGCAGGGGCAGTGGTGGTGACAGCTGCTGCAGGGGCGGTGGTGGTGACAGCTGCTGCAGGGGCGGTGGTGGTAACAGCTGCTGCAGGGGTGGTGGTGGTGACAGCTGCTGCAGGGGCGGTGGTGGTAACAGCTGCTGCAGGGGCGGTGGTGGTGACAGCTGCTGCAGGAGCGGTGGTGGTAACAGCTGCTGCAGGAGCAGTGGTGATAACAGCTGCTGCAGGGGCGGTGGTGGTGACAGCTGCTGCAGGAGCGGTGGTGGTGACAGCTGCTGCAGGAGCGGTGGTGGTGACAGCTGCTGCAGGAGCAGTGGTGGTGACAGCTGCTGCAGGGGCGGTGGTGGTAACAGCTGCTGCAGGAGCGGTGGTGGTAACAGCTGCTGCAGGAGCAGTGGTGGTGACAGCTGCTGCAGGGGCAGTGGTGGTGACAGCTGCTGCAGGGGCGGTGGTGGTGACAGCTGCTGCAGGGGCGGTGGTGGTGACAGCTGCTGCAGGGGCAGTGGTGGTGACAGCTGCTGCAGGGGCGGTGGTGGTGACAGCTGCTGCAGGGGCGGTGGTGGTGACAGCTGCTGCAGGGGCGGTGGTGGTGACAGCTGCTGCAGGGGCAGTGGTGGTGACAGCTGCTGCAGGGGCAGTGGTGGTAACAGCTGCTGCAGGAGCAGGTGGTGGAAACAGCTGCTGCAGGAGCGGTGGTGGTGACAGCTGCTACAGGGGCAGTGGTGGTGACAGCTGCTGCAGGGGCGGTGGTGGTTACAGCTGCTGCAGGAGCGGTGGTGGTGACAGCTGCTGAGGGAGCGGTGGTGGTGACAGCTGCTGCAGGGGCAGTGGTGGTAACAGCTGCTGCAGGAGCGGTGGTGGTGACAGCTGCTGCAGGGGCGGTGGTGGTGACAGCTGCTGCAGGGGCAGTGGTGGTGACAGCTGCTGCAGGAGCGGTGGTGGTGACAGCTGCTGCAGGGGCGGTGGTGGTAACAGCTGCTGCAGGAGCGGTGGTGGTAACAGCTGCTGCAGGAGCGGTGGTGGTGACAGCTGCTGCAGGGGCAGTGGTGGTGACAGCTGCTGCAGGGGCAGTGGTGGTGACAGCTGCTGCAAAGGCAGTGGTGGTGACAGCTGCTGCAGGGACAGTGGTGGTGACAGCTGCTGCAGGAGCGGTGGTGGTAACAGCTGCTGCAGGGGCAGTGGTGGTGACAGCTGCTGCAGGAGCGGTGGTGGTGACAGCTGCTGCAGGAGCGGTGGTGGTGACAGCTGCTGCAGGGGCGGTGGTGGTAACAGCTGCTGCAGGAGCGGTGGTGGTGACAGTTGCTGCAGGAGCGGTGGTGGTGACAGCTGCTACAGGGGCAGTGGTGGTAACAGCTGCTGCAGGGGCAGTAGTGGTAACAGCTGCTGCAGGGGCAGTGGTGGTGACAGCTGCTGCAGGGGCAGTGGTGGTAACAGCTGCTGCAGGGGCGGTGGTGGTGACAGCTGCTGCAGGGGCAGTGGTGGTGACAGCTGCTGCAGGGGCGGTGGTGGTGACAGCTGCTGCAGGGGCAGTGGTGGTGACAGCTGCTGCAGGGGCGGTGGTGGTGACAGCTGCTGCAGGGGCGGTGGTGGTGACAGGTGCTGCAGGGGCTGTGGTGGTGACAGCTGCTGCAGGGGCAGTGGTGGTGACAGCTGCTGCAGGAGCGGTGGTGGTGACAGCTGCTGCAGGGGCAGTGGTGGTAACAGCTGCTGCAGGGGCGGTGGTGGTGACAGCTGCTGCAGGGGCAGTGGTGGTAACAGCTGCTGCAGGGGCGGTGGTGGTGACAGCTGCTGCAGGGGCGGTGGTGGTAACAGCTGCTGCAGGAGCAGTGGTGGTGACAGCTGCTGCAGGAGCGGTGGTGGTGACAGCTGCTGCAGGGGCAGTGGTGGTAACAGCTGCTGCAGGGGCAGTGGTGGTAACAGCTGCTGCAGGGGCAGTGGTGGTGACAGCTGCTGCAGGGGCAGTGGTGGTAACAGCTGCTGCAGGGGCGGTGGTGGTGACAGCTGCTGCAGGGGCAGTGGTGGTGACAGGTGCTGCAGGGGCGGTGACAGCTGCTGCAGGGGCGGTGGTGGTGACAGCTGCTGCAGGGGCGGTGGTGGTGACAGCTGCTGCAGGGGCGGTGGTGGTGACAGCTGCTGCAGGGGCGGTGGTGGTAACAGCTGCTGCAGGGGCGGTGGTGGTGACAGCTGCTGCAGGGGCGGTGGTGGTAACAGCTGCTGCAGGAGCGGTGGTGGTGACAGCTGCTGCAGGAGGGGTGGTGGTGACAGCTGCTGCAGGGGCAGGTGGTGGTGACAGCTGCTGCAGGGGCGGTGGTGGTAACAGCTGCTGCAGGGGCGGTGGTGGTGACAGCTGCTGCAGGGGCGGTGGTGGTAACAGCTGCTGCAGGGGCAGTGGTGGTGACAGCTGCTGCAGGGGCGGTGGTGGTGACAGCTGCTGCAGGAGCGGTGGTGGTGACAGCTGCTGCAGGGGCAGTGGTGGTGACAGCAGCTGCAGGGGCAGGGGTGGTAACAGCTGCTGCAGGAGCGTTGGTGGTGACAACTGCTGCAAGAGTGGTGGTGGTGACAACATTAAGTCTGGCATTATAAATAGGAAATTACAAACTTGATTAGTATGTTTTAACCTCACTATGGTAGGGGGCACTATTTTCACCTCCGGATGAAAAGCGTGCCCAAAGTAAACTGCCTGCTATTCAGGCCCAGAAGCTAGGATACGCATATAATTGTTAGATTTGGATAGAAAACACTCTAAAGTTTCCAAAAGTGTTGAAATAATGTCTGTGAGTATAACAGAACTGATATGGCAGGCGAAAACCTGAGAAAAATCCAATGAGGAAGTGTTTTTTTTTGTGTGTAGTTTTCTATTGAATGCTATTACAGTATCCATTGACTTAGGACTCAAATTGCACTTCCTATTGCTTCTACTAGATGTCAACAGTCTTTAGAAATTGTTTCATGCTTGTATACTGAAAAATGAGGGAGTAAGACCAGTCTGAATGAGTGGACACTGCAGTGTCCTAGAGTTTTTTTTTTTCAAGCGTGCGACCAAGAGCACACCTTTCATTTTGACGAAGCTATTGTCGTTTGAAATGTTATTGATTATTATTACTGAACAAAACGGAGGTTTTTTGGATATAAAGAGGGACTTTATCGAACAAAACAAACATTTATTGATTAAATGAATGTCTTCTGAGTGCAACCATATGCAGATCATCAAAGGTAAGGGATTAATTTTATCTCTATTTCTGACTTGTGTAACTCCTCTACTTGGCTGGTTACTGTTTGTAATGATTTGTCCGCTGGGCGCTGTTCTCAGATAATCGCATGGTTTGCTTTCGTCCGTAAATTCTTTTTAAAATCGTACACCGTGGTTGGATTAACAAGAAGTTAATCTTTAAACCGATGTATAACACTTGTATGTTTTATGAATTTGTATAATGACTATTTCTGTTTTTGAATTTGGCACTCTGCAATTTCACTGAATGTTGGCCAGGTGGGACGGTAGCGTCCCACACCCCCTAGAGAGGTTTTAAACCTTTACTACACAACAAGTTTGCATTTCCTGCTGAACCACTAAGGAACACACACACACACACACACACACACACACACACACACACACACACACACACACACACACACACACACACACACACACACACACACACACACACACACAGTGCATTACCTGCTAGCAGGAAGAGAGTCATCAGAGGCTTCATATCCGTGTCCTTTTAGGTCTCTGTAGAGGTCAACCACACAACATCAATCACACATGAACCCCATTAGATCTTCCATTAACAGCTGTTGAAGGATGATGTCATTGACCAACGTTAATTAGAGATTAGTCAATATTCCAAAATCATATGATGTTCATTGATATTCAGAAAGCAATCCCATAATACCTTCAGTTGTATTAACGGTATCCCCTATGTGTTTACCAGTAGGTGTCTTATCAGCCTGCTTCCAATGTCTTCAGCCCTCTGCTCTGCTTTCACTGTACATTACTGTATTACTGTACATTACTGTATTACTGTACATTACTGTATTACTGTATTACTGTACATTACTGTACATTACTGTATTACTGTACATCACTGTACATTACTGTAGTACTGTACATTACTGTATTACTGTACTACTGTATTACTGTACATTACTGTAGTACTGTATTACTGTACATTACTGTATTACTGTACATTACTGTATTACTGTATTACTGTATTACTGTACATTACTGTATTACTGTACATTACTGTATTACTGTACATTACTATATTACTGTATTACTGTACATTACTGTATTACTGTACATTACTGTATTACTGTACATTACTGTATTACTGTATTACTGTACATTACTGTATTACTGTATTACTGTACATTACTGTATTACTGTACATTACTGTACATTACTATATTACTGTATTACTGTACATTACTGTATTACTGTACATTACTATATTACTGATCATTACTGTACATTACTGTACATTACTGTATTACTGTACATTACTGTATTACTGTACATTACTGTATTACTGTATTACTGTACATTACTGTATTACTGTATTACTGTACATTACTGTATTACTGTACATTACTGTATTACTGTATTACTGTACATTACTATATTACTGTATTACTGTACATTACTGTATTACTGTATTACTGTATTACTGTACATTACTGTATTATTATTATTACTATGATGAATATTTTTTTTATTTTTTATTATTATCATCATTATTATTATTTTTATCATTATTATCATTATTATAATAATAATTTATTTAACCTTCTAAAAGTATAGTACACTCCTTAGGCACCCTATTCCCTATATACAGTATAGTGCACTACTTAGGCACCCTATTCCCCATATACAGTATAGTGCACTACTTAGGCACCCTATTCCCCATATACAGTATAGTGCACTACTTAGGCACCCTATTCCCTATATACAGTATAGTGCACTACTTAGGCACCCTATTCCCTTTATACAGTATAGTGCACTACTTAGGCACCCTATTCCCTATATACAGTATAGTGCACTACTTAGGCACCCTATTCCCTTTATACAGTATAGTGCACTACTTAGGCACCCTATTCCCTATATACAGTTTATTTTAATATAACCTTTATTTAACTAGTCAGTTCAGTAAATTCTTATTTACAATGTTGGCCTAAAACCGGCCAAACCCGGACGACGCTGGGCCAATTGTGATACATTATGGTACATCACTGTACATTATTGTATTACTGTACATTACTGTATTACTGACATTACTGTATTACTGTACATCACTGTACATTATTGTAATACTGTACATTACTGTATTACTGTACATTACTGTAATACTGTACATTACTGTATTACTGTACATTACGGTACATCACTGTACATTACTGTATTACTGTACATTATGGTATGTCACTGTACATTACTGTATTACTCTACATTACTGTATTAGTGTACATTACTGTATTACTGACTACTGTATTACTGTACATTACTGTATTACTGTACATTACGGTATGTCACTGTACATTACTGTATTACTCTACATTACTGTATTAGTGTACATTACTGTATTACTGTACATTACTGTATTACTGTATTATCTTAAAATCCAGAAGAAAAAATAAGTGTTGCTAAGGTTACCAGTAATCAATTGTGTGTCTTTTTTTTTTTTTTTTTACAACATTATCAAACTATCAAAGACGTGACTGGACGTTCCCAAAAGGTAGTCACTTTGACCAAAACAACGGTGGCTCTATCAGGGGCAAAAGTTCACACAATTCCTTCAACCAAAGTTAGCCCCCTTTCTAGCCTTGTAATTACCAGACTAGCCAACAGTTATTGTCAGCTTGTGAAGCACGACCCATCCTCTGAAGGTGTAGAGAAGGCCTTTAAAGGTGTAAATCCTAACCAGCCTCAAAACTCATTGATTCAGTATGGTAGTTATCTTAAAGTCATTGATTCAGTGTGGTAGTTATCTTAAAGTCATTGATTCAGTATGGTAGTTATCTTAAAGTCATTTATTCAGTGTGGTAGTTATCTTAAAGTCATTGATTCAGTGTGGTAGTTATCTTAAAGTAATTTATTCAGTGTGGTAATTATCTTAAAGTCATTGATTCAGTGTGGTAATTATCTTAAAGTCATTGATTCAGTGTGGTAATTATCTTAAAGTCATTGATTCAGTGTGGTAGTTATCTTAAAGTCATTGATTCAGTGTGGTAGTTATCTTAAAGTCATTGATTCAGTGTGGTAATTATCTTAAAGTCATTTATTCAGTGTGGTAATTATCTTAAAGTAATTTATTCAGTTTGGTAGTTATCTTAAAGTCATTGATTCAGTGTGTTAATTATCTTTCAGTTGCGTAGTTAGGTCTCGGACTACAATGTCTACAAATAGGAAGAAAAATGTAAATACAATTTGAACAAGCAATCATGACAGTCAAATTCACCGAAGCTGCTTCTTACCTGAGAATATCAGAGACGTTGTTTCAGCTAGGACCTGTAGACTACTCAGATGAGAAAGTATCCACCAATAACTTCACCTCTCTATCTGAGAACTAAAGATGATCAACTCCTGGGCAGAGGGGGTTTTGTACGATGACGGAAAATGAGACTTGGAATTTTTCTAACTTGCTGGACTCGTTTTTCCACTGCCATTCACGAGCGTCATTCACGCCTTTCAAAAAAAAAATTCCACGTACAAGACCCGCAAAACGACTAACCAAAATCAAAAAGTGACTCTTAGACTACCTTAACCTCTGACCTTAACCACACCCTCAGTGGTATGATGTTTGTTCAAACCCAGCTGAAAACAAACAACAAATACAAAGTGAGGGATCAATCACATTTAGTCATAAAGCCCTTCTTACATCAGCTGACGTCACAAAGTGCTGTACAGAAACCCAGCCTAAAACCCCCAAACAGCAAGCAATGCAGGTGTAGAAGCACAGTGGCTAGGAAAAACTCCCTAGAAAGGCTAGAACCTAGGAAGAAACCTAGAGAGGAACCAGGCTCTGAGAAGTGGGCCAGTCCTCTTCTGGCTGTGCTGGGTAGAGAGGAACCAGGCAATGAGGGGTGGGCCAGTCCTCTTCTGGCTGTACTGGGTAGAGAGGAACCAGGCAATGAGGGGTGGGCCAGTCCTCTTCTGGCTGTGCTGGGTAGAGAGGAACCAGGCTCTGAGAAGTGGGCCAGTCCTCTTCTGGCTGTACCTGATAGAGATTTAAGAGTAGGCTACATGTAGCCATTAAGGTCCTGTGAACAGGTCAGGGTTCAATAGTCGAAGGAAGAACAGCAGAAAGTGGATCAGCAGCACGGTGTGGTCGCCCCCCAGGAGGGGAGATAGAAACCAGTTGGACAGGCTAGGAGCATACCTAAGAACACACAGTACCCCAGATCAGACTGACCTTAGCTCCCTGGCTATGCAACATAGGGGTCTGAGACAGGGGGGTTCAGGGCCCCGTCTAAAGTTACCTCCGGACAGGGCCAACCAGGCAGGATACCCACAGCCCCCACACCACTAGAGGGATATCAACAGACCATAGCCCATGAAGATTTGACAGTGTAGCGGGGTGTAAAAACAGACAGGTTATGTGTGTGCTCTGTGTGTGTCCTGTGTGTGTGTGTGCTGTGTGTGTGCTCTGTGTGTGTCCTGTGTGTGTGTGTCCTGTGTGTGTGCTGTGTGTGTGTGCTGTGTGTGTGTGTGCTGTGTGTGTGCTCTGTGTGTGTCCTGTGTGTGTGTGTGCTCTGTGTGTGCTCTGTGTGTGTCCTGTGTGTGTGTGTGCTGTGTGTGTGCTCTGTGTGTGCTCTGTGTGTGTCCTGTGTGTGTGTGTGCTGTGTGTGTGCTCTGTGTGTGTGTTTACACCTGTGCATGTGTAACCGATGTGTGCCCCTGCTTCATAGGTTACAGTTAGGGCTGTTGCTGTGACACTAGCAGTCATGAGTTGGTAGTACCCAACTCACTAACGACCATCAGGTCCTAATGTAACGACCATCAGGTCCTAATATCCTGGTACCCAACTCACTAACGACCATCAGGTCCTAATGTAACGACCATCAGGTCCTAATGTAACGACCATCAGGTCCTAATGTAACGACCATCAGGTCCTAATGTAACGACCATCAGGTCCTAATGTCCTGGTACCCAACTCACTAACGACCATCAGGTCCTAATGTCCTGGTACCCAACTCACTAACGACCATCAGGTCCTAATGTCCTGGTACCCAACTCACTAACGACCATCAGGTCCTAATGTCCTGGTACCCAACTCACTAACGACCATCAGGTCCTAATGTCCTGGTACCCAACTCACTAACGACCATCAGGTCCTAATGTCCTGGTACCCAACTCACTAACGACCATCAGGTCCTAATATCCTGGTACCCAACTCACTAACAACCATCAGGTCCTAATGTCCTGGTACCCAACTCACTAACGACCATCAGGTCCTAATGTCCTGGTACCCAACTCACTAACGACCATCAGGTCCTAATGTCCTGGTACCCAACTCACTAACGACCATCAGGTCCTAATGTCCTGGTACCCAACTCACTAACGACCATCAGGTCCTAACGTCCTGGTACCCAACTCACTAACGACCATCAGGTCCTAATGTCCTGGTACCCAACTCACTAACGACCATCAGGTCCTAATGTCCTGGTACCCAACACACTAACGACCATCAAGTCCTAATGTAACGACCATCAGGTCCTAATGTCCTGGTACCTAACTCACTAACGACCATCAGGTCCTAATGTCCTGGTACCCAACTCACTAACGACCATCAGGTCCTAATATCCTGGTACCCAACTCACTAACGACCATCAGGTCCTAATGTCCTGGTACTCAACTCACTAACGACCATCAGGTCCTAATGTCCTGGTACCTAACTCACTAACGACCATCAGGTCCTAATGTCCTGGTACCCAACTCACTAACGACCATCAGGTCCTAATGTCCTTGTACCCAACTCACTAACGACCATCAGGTCCTAATGTCCTTGTACCCAACTCACTAACGACCATCAGGTCCTAATGTCCTGGTACCCAACTCACTAACGACCATCAGGTCCTAATATCCTGATACACAACTCACTAACGACCATCAGGTCCTAATATCCTGATACCCAACTCACTAACGACCATCAGGTCCTAATATCCTGATACCCAACTCACTAACGACCATCAGGTCCTAATGTCCTGATACCCAACTCACTAACAACCATCAGGTCCTAATGTCCTGGTACCCAACTCACTAACGACCATCAGGTCCTAATATCCTGGTACCCAACTCACTAACGACCATCAGGTCCTAATGTCCTGGTACCCAACTCACTAACGATCATCAGGTCCTAATGTCCTGGTACCCAACTCACTAACGACCATCAGGTCCTAATATCCTGGTACCCAACTCACTAACGACCATCAGGTCCTAATGTCCTTGTACCCAACTCACTAACGACCATCAGGTCCTAATGTCCTGGTACCCAACTCACTAACGACCATCAGGTCCTAATGTCCTGGTACCCAACTCACTAACTACCATCAGGTCCTAATGTCCTGGTACCCAACTCACTAACGACCATCAGGTCCTAACGTCCTGGTACCCAACTCACTAACGACCATCAGGTCCTAATGTCCTGGTACCCAACTCACTAACGACCATCAGGTCCTAATGTCCTGGTACCCAACTCACTAACGACCATCAGGTCCTAATGTCCTGGTACCCAACTCACTAACGACCATCAGGTCCTAATGTCCTGGTACCCAACTCACTAACGACCATCAGGTCCTAATGTCCTGGTACCCAACTCACTAACGACCATCAGGTCCTAATGTCCTGGTACCCAACTCACTAACGGCCATCAGGTCCTAATGTAACAACCATCAGGTCCTAATGTCCTGGTACCCAACTCACTAACGACCATCAAGTCCTAATGTCCTGGTACCCAACTCACTAACGACCATCAGGTCCTAATGTCCTGGTACTCAACTCACTAACGACCATCAGGTCCTAATGTCCTGGTACCCAACTCACTAACGACCATCAGGTCCTAATGTCCTGGTACCCAACTCACTAACGACCATCAGGTCCTAATGTCCTGGTACTCAACTCACTAACGACCATCAGGTCCTAATGTCCTGGTACTCAACTCACTAACGACCATCAGGTCCTAATGTCCTGGTACCCAACTCACTAACGATCATCAGGTCCTAATGTCCTGGTACCCAACTCACTAACGACCATCAGGTCCTAATGTCCTGGTACTCAACTCACTAACGACCATCAGGTCCTAATGTCCTGCTACCCAACTCACTAACGACCATCAGGTCCTAATGTCCTGGTACCCAACTCACTAACGATCATCAGGTCCTAATGTACTGGTACCCAACTCACTAATGTCCTGGTACCCAACTCACTAACGACCATCAGGTCCTAATGTCCTGGTACCCAACTCACTAACGACCATCAGGTCCTAATGTCCTGGTACCCAACTCACTAACGACCATCAGATCCTAATGTCCTGATACCCAACTCACTAACGACCATCAGGTCCTAATGTCCTGGTACCCAACTCACTAACGACCATCAGGTCCTAATGTCCTGGTACCCAACTCACTAACGACCATCAGGTCCTAATGTCCTGGTACCCAACTCACTAACGACCATCAGGTCCTAACGTCCTGGTACCCAACTCACTAACGACCATCAGGTCCTAATGTCCTGGTACCCAACTCACTAACGACCATCAGGTCCTAATGTCCTGGTACCCAACTCACTAACGACCATCAGGTCCTAATGTCCTGGTACTCAACTCACTAACGACCATCAGGTCCTAATGTCCTGGTACCCAACTCACTAACGACCATCAGGTCCTAATGTCCTGGTACCCAACTCACTAACGACCATCAGGTCCTAATGTCCTGGTACTCAACTCACTAACGACCATCAGGTCCTAATGTCCTGGTACCCATCTCACTAACGACCATCAGGTCCTAATGTCCTGGTACCTAACTCACTAACGACCATCAGGTCCTAATGTCCTGGTACCCAACTCACTAACGACCATCAGGTCCTGATGTCCTGGTACCCAACTCACTAACGACCATCAGGTCCTAATGTCCTGGTACCCAACTCACTAACGACCATCAGGTCCTAATGTCCTGGTACCCAACTCACTAACGACCATCAGGTCCTAATGTCCTGGTACCCAACTCACTAACGACCATCAGGTCCTAACGTCCTGGTACCCAACTCACTAACGACCATCAGGTCCTAATGTCCTGGTACCCAACTCACTAACGACCATCAGGTCCTAATGTCCTGGTACCCAACTCACTAACGACCATCAGGTCCTAATGTCCTGGTACTCAACTCACTAACGACCATCAGGTCCTAATGTCCTGGTACCCAACTCACTAACGACCATCAGGTCCTAATGTCCTGGTACCCAACTCACTAACGACCATCAGGTCCTAATGTCCTGGTACTCAACTCACTAACGACCATCAGGTCCTAATGTCCTGGTACCCATCTCACTAACGACCATCAGGTCCTAATGTCCTGGTACCTAACTCACTAACGACCATCAGGTCCTAATGTCCTGGTACCCAACTCACTAACGACCATCAGGTCCTGATGTCCTGGTACCCAACTCACTAACGACCATCAGGTCCTAACGTCCTGGTACCCAACTCACTAACGACCATCAGGTCCTAATGTCCTGGTACCCAACTCACTAACGACCATCAGGTCCTAATGTCCTGGTACCCAACTCACTAACGACCATCAGGTCCTAATGTCCTGGTACCCAACTCACTAACGACCATCAGGTCCTAATGTCCTGGTACTCAACTCACTAACGACCATCAGGTCCTAATGTCCTGGTACTCAACTCACTAACGACCATCAGGTCCTAATGTCCTGGTACCCAACTCACTAACGATCATCAGGTCCTAATGTCCTGGTACCCAACTCACTAACGACCATCAGGTCCTAATGTCCTGGTACTCAACTCACTAACGACCATCAGGTCCTAATGTCCTGCTACCCAACTCACTAACGACCATCAGGTCCTAATGTCCTGGTACCCAACTCACTAACGATCATCAGGTCCTAATGTACTGGTACCCAACTCACTAATGTCCTGGTACCCAACTCACTAACGACCATCAGGTCCTAATGTCCTGGTACCCAACTCACTAACGACCATCAGGTCCTAATGTCCTGGTACCCAACTCACTAACGACCATCAGATCCTAATGTCCTGATACCCAACTCACTAACGACCATCAGGTCCTAATGTCCTGGTACCCAACTCACTAACGACCATCAGGTCCTAATGTCCTGGTACCCAACTCACTAACGACCATCAGGTCCTAATGTCCTGGTACCCAACTCACTAACGACCATCAGGTCCTAATGTCCTGGTACCCAACTCACTAACGACCATCAGGTCCTAATGTCCTGGTACCCAACTCACTAACGACCATCAGGTCCTAATGTCCTGGTACCCAACTCACTAACGACCATCAGGTCCTAATGTCCTGGTACTCAACTCACTAACGACCATCAGGTCCTAATGTCCTGGTACCCAACTCACTAACGACCATCAGGTCCTAATGTCCTGGTACCCAACTCACTAACGACCATCAGGTCCTAATGTCCTGGTACCCAACTCACTAACGACCATCAGGTCCTAATGTCCTGGTACCCAACTCACTAACGACCATCAGGTCCTAATGTCCTGGTACCCAACTCACTAACGACCATCAGGTCCTAATGTCCTGGTACCCAACTCACTAACGACCATCAGGTCCTAATGTCCTGGTACCCAACTCACTAACGACCATCAGGTCCTAATGTCCTGGTACCCAACTCACTAACGACCATCAGGTCCTAATGTCCTGGTACCCAACTCACTAACGACCATCAGGTCCTAATGTCCTGGTACCCAACTCACTAACGACCATCAGGTCCTAATGTCCTGGTACCCAACTCACTAACGACCATCAGGTCCTAATGTCCTGGTACCCAACTCACTAACGACCATCAGGTCCTAATGTCCTGGTACCCAACTCACTAACGACCATCAGGTCCTAATGTCCTGGTACCCAACTCACTAACGACCATCAGGTCCTAATGTCCTGGTACCCAACTCACTAACGACCATCAGGTCCTAATGTCCTGGTACTCAACTCACTAACGACCATCAGGTCCTAATGTCCTGGTACCCAACTCACTAACGACCATCAGGTCCTAATGTCCTGGTACCTCAACTCACTAACGACCATCAGGTCCTAATGTCCTGGTACCCAACTCACTAACGACCATCAGGTCCTAATGTCCTGGTACCCAACTCACTAACGACCATCAGGTCCTAATGTCCTGGTACCCAACTCACTAACGACCATCAGGTCCTAATGTCCTGGTACCCAACTCACTAACGACCATCAGGTCCTAATGTCCTGGTACCCAACTCACTAACGACCATCAGGTCCTAATGTCCTGGTACCCAACTCACTAACGACCATCAGGTCCTAATGTCCTGGTACCCAACTCACTAACGACCATCAGGTCCTAATCTCCTGGTACCCAACTCACTAACGACCATCAGGTCCTAATGTCCTGGTACCCATCTCACTAACGACCATCAGGTCCTAATGTCCTGGTACCCAACTCACTAACGACCATCAGGTCCTGATGTCCTGGTACCCAACTCACTAACGACCATCAGGTCCTAACGTCCTGGTACCCAACTCACTAACGACCATCAGGTCCTAATGTCCTGGTACCCAACTCACTAACGACCATCAGGTCCTAATGTCCTGGTACCCAACTCACTAACGACCATCAGGTCCTAATGTCCTGGTACCCAACTCACTAACGACCATCAGGTCCTAATGTCCTGGTACCCAACTCACTAACGACCATCAGGTCCTAATGTCCTGGTACCCAACTCACTAACGACCATCAGGTCCTAATGTCCTGGTACCCAACTCACTAACGACCATCAGGTCCTAATGTCCTGGTACCCAACTCACTAACGACCATCAGGTCCTAACGTCCTGGTACCCAACTCACTAACAACCATCAGGTCCTAATGTAACGACCATCAGGTCCTAATGTCCTGGTACCCAACTCACTAACGACCATCAGGTCCTAATGTAACGACCATCAGGTCCTAATGTCCTGGTACCCAACTCACTAACGACCATCAGGTCCTAATGTCCTGGTACCCATCTCACTAACGACCATCAGGTCCTAATGTCCTGGTACTCAACTCACTAACGACCATCAGGTCCTAATGTAACGACAGTCATGTCCTAATGTAACGACCGTCAGGTCCTAATGTCCTGGTACCCAACTCACTAACGACCATCAGGTCCTAATGTCCTGGTACCCAACTCACTAACGACTATCAGGTCCTAATGTAACAACCATCAGGTCCTAATGTCCTGGTACCCAACTCACTAACGACCATCAGGTCCTAATGTCCTGGTACCCAACTCACTAACGACCATCAGGTCCTAATGTCCTGGTACCCAACTCACTAACGACCATCAGGTCCTAATGTCCTGGTACCCAACTCACTAACAACCATCAGGTCCTAATGTCCTGGTACCCAACTCACTAACGACCATCAGGTCCTAATGTCCTGGTACCCAACTCACTAACTACCATCAGGTCCTAATGTCCTGGTACCCAACTCACTAACGACCATCAGGTCCTAATGTCCTGGTACCCAACTCACTAACGACCATCAGGTCCTAATGTCCTGGTACCCAACTCACTAACGACCATCAGGTCCTAATGTCCTGGTACCCAACTCACTAATGTCCTGGTACCCAACTCACTAACGACCATCAGGTCCTAATGTCCTGGTACCCAACTCACTAACGACCATCAGGTCCTAATGTCCTGGTACCCAACTCACTAACGACCATCAGGTCCTAATGTCCTGGTACCCAACTCACTAACGACCATCAGGTCCTAATGTCCTGGTACCCAACTCACTAACGACCATCAGGTCCTAATGTCCTGGTACCCAACTCACTAACGACCATCAGGTCCTAATGTCCTGGTACCCAACTCACTAACGACCATCAGGTCCTAATGTCCTGGTACTCAACTCACTAACGACCATCAGGTCCTAATGTCCTGGTACCCAACTCACTAACGACCATCAGGTCCTAACATCCTGGTACCCAACTCACTAACGACCATCAGGTCCTAATGTCCTGGTACCCAACTCACTAACGACCATCAGGTCCTAATGTCCTGGTACCCAACTCACTAACGACCATCAGGACCTAATGTCCTGGTACCCAACTCACTAACGACCATCAGGTCCTAACGTCCTGGTACCCAACTCACTAACGACCATCAGGTCCTAATGTAACGACCATCAGGTCCTAATGTCCTGGTACCCAACTCACTAACGACCATCAGGTCCTAATGTCCTGGTACCCAACTCACTAACGACCATCAGGTCCTAATGTCCTGGTACCCAACTCACTAACGACCATCAGGTCCTAATGTAACGACCATCAGGTCCTAACGTCCTGGTACCCAACTCACTAACGACCATCAGGTCCTAATGTCCTGGTACCCAACTCACTAACGACCATCAGGTCCTAATGTCCTGGTACCCAACTCACTAACGACCATCAGGTCCTAATGTCCTGGTACTCAACTCACTAACGACCATCAGGTCCTAATGTCCTGGTACCCAACTCACTAATGACCATCAGGTCCTAAGGTCCTGGTACCCAGGTGTGAATGGTCCATAGAGTACACCCCCCCTCTCTCCCCTTTCTCCCCCTTAGACGTTCCCGCTGTTGACGAAGCTGGATGTGGAGGTCCTGGGCTGACAACCACACGTGGTCTGTGGTTTTGATGCCGATTACAAAGTTTGTGTGACAAAACTGCCCATTTTAAAGTGGCCTTTTATTGTCCTCAGCACAGGGTGCACCTGTGTAATGATCATGCTGTTTAATCAGCTTCTTGATATGCCACACCTGTCAGGTAGATGGATTGTCTTGAAAAAGGATACATGCTCACTAACAGGGATGTAAACAAGTTTTTTTCATCTCTTGAAACATGGGACCAACACTTCACATGTTGCGTTTATATTTTAGTTTAGTAAACTCAGCAAAAAAAGAAACGTCCTCTCACTGTCAACTGCATTAATTTTCAGAAAACTTAACATCTGTAAATATTTGTATGAACATAAGATTCAACAACTGAGACATAAACTGAACAAGTTCCACAGACATGTGACTAACAGAAATGGAATAATGTGTCCCTGAACAAAGGGGGGGTCAAAATCAAAAGTAACAGTCAGTATCTGGTGTGGCCACCAGCTGCATCAATTACTGCAGTGCATCTCCTCCTCATGGACTGCACCAGATTTACCAGTTCTTGCTGTGAGATGTTACCCCACTCTTTCACCAAGGCACCTGCAAGTTCCCGGACATTTCTGGGGGGAATTGCCCTAGCTCTCACCCTCCGATCTAACCGGTCCCAGACGTGCTCAATGGGATTGAGATCCGGGTTTTTCGCTGGCCATGGCAGAACACTGACATTCCTGTCTTGCAGGAAATAACGCACAGTACGAGCAGTATGGCTGGTGGTATTGTCATGTTGGAGGGTTATGTCATGATGAGCCTGCAGGAAGGGTACCACACGAGGGAGGAGGATGTCTCCCTGTAACGCACAGCGTTGAGATTGCCTGCAATGACAACAAGCTCAGTCCGATGATGCCGTGACACACCGCCCCAGACCATGACGGACCCTCCACCTCCAAATTGACCCCGCTCCAGAGTACAGGCCTCGGTGTAATGTTCATTCCTTCGACGAAAAACGCGAATTGGACCATCACCCCTGGTGAGACAAAACCGCGACTCGTCAGTGAAGAGCACTTTTTGCAGGTCCTGTCTGGTCCAGCGACGGTGGGTTTGAGCCCATAGGCCACATTGTTGCCGGTGATGTCTGGTGAGGCCCTGCCTTACAACAGGCCTACAAGTCATCAGTCCAGCCTCTCTCAGCCTATTGCGGACAGTCTGAGAACTGATGGAGGGATTGTGCGTTCCTGGTGTAACTCAGGCAGTTGTTGTTGCCATCCTGTACCTGTCCCGCAAGTGTGATGTTCGGATGTACCGATCCTGTGCAGGTGTTGTTACACGTGGTCTGCCACTGCGAGAACGATCAGCTGTCCATCCTGTCTCCCTGTAGCGCTGTCTTAGGCGTCTCACAGTATGGACATTGCAATTTATTGTACTGGCCACATCTGCAGTCCTCATGCCTCCTTGTAGTATGCCTAAGGCACGTTCACGCAGATGAGCAGGGGGCATCTTTCTTTTGGTGTTTTTCAGAGTCAGTAGAAAGGCCTCTTTAGTGTCCTACGTTTTCATAACTGTGACCTTAATTGCCTACAGTCTGTAAGCTATTAGTGTCTTAACGACTGTTCCACAGGTGCATGTTCATTAATTGTTTATGGTTCATTGAACAAGCATGAGAAACTGTGTTTAAACCCTTTTACCAAGAAGTTCAGTGAAGTTATTTGGATTTTTGCCAATTATCTTTGAAAGACAGGGTAACGAAAAAGGGCCGTTTCTTTTTATTTTCTGAGTTTATACAGTTGAAGTGGGATGTTTACGTACACTTAGGTTGGAGTCATTAAAACTCGTTTTTCAACCACTCCACAAATTTCTTGTTAACAATCTATAGTTTTGGCAAGTCAGTTAGGACATCTACTTTGTGCATGACACAAGTAATTTTTCCAACAATTGTTTTCCAGACAGATTATTTCACTTTGTCACGTTCTGACCATAGTTCTTGTGTGTTTTGCTTGTTTTAGTGTTGGTCAGGACGTGAGCTGGGTGGACATTCTATGTTGTGTGTCTAGTTTGTCTGTTTCTATGTTTGGCCTAATATGGTTCTCAATCAAAGGCAGGTGTTTTGTGTTGTCTCTGATTGGGATTCATATTTAGGTGGCTTGTTTTGTGTTGGGGTTTGTGGGTGGTTGTTTCCTGTCTTTGTGTTTTCTCTGCACCAGATAGGGCTGTATCGGTTTGCCACATTTTTGTTATTTTGTATTGTTGTAAGTGTTCACGTTAATTAAACATGTTGAGCACTGGCTACGCTGCGTGTTGGTCCGATCCCTGCTACACCTTCTCTTCTCGTGAAGAGGAGGAAGGCTGCCGTTACACACTTATAATTCACTGTGTCACAATTCCAGTGGGTCAGAAGTTTACATTCACTAAGTTGACTGTGCCTTTAAACAGCTTGGAAAATTCCAGAAAATGATTTCATGGCTTTAGAAGCTTCTGATAGGCCCATTGACATAATTTGAGTCAATTGGAGGTGTACCTGTGGATGTATTTCAAGGCCTACCTTCAAACTCAGTGCCTCTTTGCTTGACATGATGGGAAAATCATACGGTTTGCAACTGCACATAGGGACAAAGATCATAATTTTTGGAGAAATGTCCTCTGAAACAAAAATAGAACTGTTTGGCCATAATGACCATCGTTATGTTAGGGGGAAAAGGGGGGAGGCTTGCAAGCCGAAGAACAGCATCCCAACCGTGAAGCACGGCGGTGGCAGCATCATGTTGTGGGGGTGGTTTGCTGCAGGAGGGACTTCACAAAATAGATGGCATCATAAGGAAGGAAAATTATGTGGATATATTGAAGCAACATCTCAAGACATCAGTCAGGAAGTAAAAGCTTGGTCGCAAATGGGTCTTCCAAATGGACAATGACCCAAAGCATACTTCCAAAGTTGTGGCAAAATGGCTTAAGGACAACAAAGTCAAGGTATTGGAGTGGCCATCACAAAGCCCTGACCTCAATCCTATAGAAAATTTGTGGGCAGAACTGAAAAAGCGTGTGTGAGCAAGGAGGCCTACAAACCGGACTTAGTTACACCAGCTCTGTCAGGAGGAATGGGCCAACATTCACCCACCTTATTGTGGGAAACTTGTGGAAGGCTACCTGAAACGTTTGACCCAAGTTAAACCATTTAAAGGCAATGCTACCAAATACTAATTGAGTGTAAGTAAACTTCTGACCCACTGGTAATGTGATGAAAGAAATAAAAGCTGAAATAAATCATTCTCTCTATTATTATTCAGACATTTCACATTCTTAAAATAAAGTGGTGATCCTAACTGACCTAAGGCAGGGAATTGTTATTAGAATTAAATGTCAGGAATTGTGAAAAACTGAGTTTAAATCTATTTGGCAACGATGTATGTAAACTTCCAACTTCCACTGTTTATTAAATAATAGGTCTGACTCCGATCACCTGTGTATATGTGACAGTAAGAAACCAACTGACCTGTTCTAGAATCCTCATGTGACTGTAAGGAACCAACTGACCTGTTTTAGAATCCTCATGTGACTGTAAGGAACCAACTGACCTGTTCTAGAATCCTCATGTGAAGGTAAGGAACCAACTGACCTGTTCTAGAATCCTCTTAAGAAGACAAAGGGCCCAACCCTACCCGGAAACACACAGGCTATTATAAAGCATCCATTCCCCAGTAACCCAGAGGCACATACTTCCCACAAAACCATCTCGGAACTGTTTACATCCTGTTCAGCCACCTTGTTGGGCAGAACAAAAGATGAACAACATTCCCAAAGTTGTACTCCTCCTTCCGTCTCCTCCCACCACCTCATGGACTCC
Source organism: Salvelinus namaycush (assembly GCF_016432855.1). Lineage (NCBI taxonomy): Eukaryota > Metazoa > Chordata > Actinopteri > Salmoniformes > Salmonidae > Salvelinus > Salvelinus namaycush. Next base: position 57,554 of record NW_024060053.1, read on the forward strand.
ACCCCTCCCACTCTTTCCACCCCCCCCCTCCCTCCCTCCCCACCCCTCCCTCCCCACTCCTTTTACCACCCCTCCCTCCCCACTCCTTCCCCCCCCTCTCCTTCCACCACCCCTCCCTCTCCACTCCTTCCACCACCCCTCCCTCTCCACTGCAGGTAGCTGGAACAGTGTGTGTGTTTACCTTTATCAGGCTGCAGGTAGCTGGAACAGTGTGTGTGTTTACCTGTATCAGGTAGCTGGAACAGTGTGTGTGTTTACCTGTATCAGGCTGCAGGTAGCTGGAACAGTGTGTGTTTACCTGTTTCAGGTAGCTGGAACAGTGTGTGTGTTTACCTGTATCAGGCTGCAGGTAGCTGGAACAGTGTGTGTTTACCTGTATCAGGCTGCAGGTAGCTGGAACAGTGTGTGTGTTTACCTGTATCAGGCTGCAGGTAGCTGGAACAGTGTGTGTGTTTACCTGTATCAGGCTGCAGGTAGCTGGAACAGTGTGTGTGTTTACCTGTATCAGGCTGCAGGTAGCTGGAACAGTGTGTGTGTTTACCTGTATCAGGCTGCAGGTAGCTGGAACAGTGTGTGTGTTTACCTGTATCAGGCTGCAGGTAGCTGGAACAGTGTGTGTGTTTACCTGTATCAGGCTGCAGGTAGCTGGAACAGTGTGTGTGTTTACCTGTTTCAGGCTGCAGGTAGCTGGAACAGTGTGTGTGTACCTGTATCAGGCTGCAGGTAGCTGGAACAGTGTGTGTGTTTACCTGTTTCAGGTAGCTGGTAGCTGGAACAGTGTGTGTGTTTACCTGTATCAGGCTGCAGGTAGATAGACAGAGAGATAAACACATCAAATCTATTTTAACAACACATCATAATGTGTGCTCCATGGTGTGTCTGTGTCTGTGTCTTTGTCTGTGTGTGTGTGTGTGTGTGTGTGTGTGTGTGTGTGTGTGTGTGTGTGTGTGTGTGTCTGTGTCTTTGTCTGTGTGTGTGTGACTCATGGGAGGGGAATTTACTGACGTTGTTGGAAACTCTGATGAGCATGCGAGCTGCTATCAGATGCTCCCCTCTCTTCACATGGATCTGAAATCAATCAAACAAAACATCAATACAATCAATACATCAACCAATACATCAATCAATACATCAACCAATACATCAACCAATACATCAACCAATACATCAATCAACCAATACATCAATCAATCAATACATCAATCAACCAATACATCAATCAATACATCAATCAACCAATACATCAATCAACCAACCAATACATCAATTAACCAACCAACCAATACACCAACCAACCAATACATCAACCAACCAATACATCAACCAACCAATACATCAATCAACCAACCAATACATCAATCAACCAACCAATACATCAACCAACCAATACATCAACCAACCAATACATCAACCAACCAACCAATACATCAATCAACCAACCAATACATCAACCAACCAATACATCAATCAATCAACCAACCAATACATCAATCAACCAACCAATACATCAATCAACCAATACATCAACCAACCAATACATCAATCAACCAACCAATACATCAATCAACCAATACATCAACCAACCAATACATCAATCAACCAATACATCAATCAACCAACCAATACATCAACCAACCAATACATATGCGTGGAGGATGATGGGTAGTGTAGTTCTACCTGAACCAGGATGTATGAGTGGAGTATGCTGGGTAGTGATGTTCTACCGTAACCAGGATGTATGAGTAGAGGATGCTGGGTAGTGTAGTGGTAGAGCAGTAGAGGATGCTGGGTAGTGTAGTTCTACCTTCACCAGGATGTATGAGTGGAGGATGCTGGGTAGTGTAGTTCTACCTTAACCAGGATGTATGAGTGGAGGATGCTGGGTAGTGTAGTTCTACCTTAACCAGTATGTATGAGTGGAGGATGCTGGGTAGTGTAGTTCTACCTTAACCAGGATGTATGAGTGGAGAATGATGGTAGTGTAGTTCTACCTTAACCAGTATGTAGGAGTGGAGGATGCTGGGTAGTGTAGTTCTACCTTAACCAGGATGTATGAGTGGAGGATGCTGGGTAGTGTAGTGGTAGAGCAGTAGAGGATGCTGGGTAGTGTAGTTCTACCTTCACCAGTATGTATGAGTGGAGGATGATGGGTAGTGTAGTTCTAACTTAACCAGTATGTATGAGTGGAGGATGCTGGGTAGTGTAGTTCTACCTTAACCAGGATGTATGAGTGGAGGATGCTGTGTAGTGTAGTTCTACCTTAACCAGTATGTATGAGTGGAGGATGCTGGGTAGTGTAGTTCTACCTTAACCAGGATGTATGAGTGGAGGATGCTGGGTAGTGTAGTTCTACCTTAACCAGGATGTATGAGTGGAGGATGCTGGGTAGTGTAGTGGTAGAGCAGTAGAGGATGCTGGGTAGTGTAGTTCTACCTTCACCAGGCTGTATGAGTGGAGGATGCTGGGTAGTGTAGTTCTACCTTAACCAGGATGTATGAGTGGAGGATGCTGGGTAGTGTAGTTCTACCTTAACCAGTATGTATGAGTGGAGGATGCTGGGTAGTGTAGTTCTACCTTAACCAGGATGTATGAGTGGAGGATGCTGGGTAGTGTAGTTCTACCTTAACCAGTATGTATGAGTGGAGGATGCTGGGTAGTGTAGTTCTACCTTAACCAGGATGTATGAGTGGAGAATGCTGGGTAGTGTAGTTCTACCTTAACCCGTATGTATGAGTGGAGGATGATGGGTAGTGTAGTTCTACCTTCACCAGTATGTATGAGTGGAGGATGATGGGTAGTGTAGTTCTACCTTCACCAGTATGTATGAGTGGAGGATGCTGGGTAGTGTAGTTCTACCTTCACCAGTATGTATGAGTGGAGGATGATGGGTAGTGTAGTTCTACCTTCACCAGTATGTATGAGTGGAGGATGATGGGTAGTGTAGTTCTACCTTAACCAGGATGTATGAGTGGAGGATCATGAGGTTGGTGTTCATCTCAGCAGGGATTCTGATCTTCTGTGTCTGCAGCTCAGTGTACATACTGAACAGCACGTCATGGGCATTACGGTAGTTCCCTGGAACACACATGCACACAAACACGTCCTTTAGGATACGTACATGACTGTGTGTATATGAGTGTGTATATATGAGTGTGTGTATATATGAGTGTGTGTATATATGAGTGTGTGTATATATGACTGTGTGTGTATATTAATGTGTGTGTATATATGACTGTGTGTATATTAATGTGTGTGTATATATGACTGTGTGTGTATATTAATGTGTGTGTATATATGACTGTGTGTGTATATTAATGTGTGTGTATATATGAGTGTGTGTATATATGAGTGTGTGTATATGAGTGTGTATATATGAGTGTGTGTATATATGAGTGTGTGTGTGTGTATATATATGAGTGTGTGTATATATGAGTGTGTGTATATATGAGTGTGTGTGTATATATGAGTGTGTGTGTATATGAGTGTGTGTATATATGAGTGTGTGTATATATGAGTGTGTGTATATATGAGTGTGTGTATATATGAGTGTGTGTATATATGAGTGTGTGTGTATATGAGTGTGTGTATATATGAGTGTGTGTGTATATATGAGTGTGTGTATATATGAGTGTGTGTATATATGAGTGTGTGTGTATATGAGTGTGTGTATATATGGGTGTGTGTATATATGAGTGTGTGTATATGAGTGTGTGTATATATGAGTGTGTGTATATATGAGTGTGTGTGTATATGAGTGTGTGTGTGTATATGAGTGTGTGTATATATGAGTGTGTGTATATGAGTGTGTGTGTATATGAGTGTGTGTATATATGAGTGTGTGTGTATATATGAGTGTGTGTGTATATATGAGTGTGTGTGTATATGAGTGTGTGTGTGTGTGAGTGTGTATATATGAGTGTGTGTATATATGAGTGTGTGTGTGTGTATATATATGAGTGTGTGTATATATGAGTGTGTGTATATATGAGTGTGTGTATATATGAGTGTGTGTATATGAGTGTGTGTATATGAGTGTGTGTATATATGAGTGTGTGTATATATGAGTGTGTGTATATGAGTGTGTGTATATATGAGTGTGTGTGTATATGAGTGTGTGTGTATATGAGTGTGTGTGTATATGAGTGTGTGTATATATGAGTGTGTGTATATATGAGTGTGTGTATATATGAGTGTGTGTATATATGAGTGTGTGTATATGAGTGTGTGTATATGAGTGTGTGTATATATGAGTGTGTGTATATATGAGTGTGTGTATATGAGTGTGTGTATATATGAGTGTGTGTGTATATGAGTGTGTGTGTATATGAGTGTGTGTATATATGAGTGTGTGTATATATGAGTGTGTGTATATATGAGTGTATACATATGACTGTGTGTATATGAGTGTGTGTATATGAGTGTGTGTATATGAGTGTGTGTGTATATGAGTGTGTGTATATGAGTGTGTGTGTATTGTCATGACGTTGGCCTGGGGGTAGGTTTATGACAGTCATAAATACCTCTTTCCCCCCTCCCCCGTTCCTCTTCCCTACTGATGTGACATAAGAAAACCCTTTGGTTAACATAGAGATTCTGGGAACATCAGAAGTTGGGGGGAAATGAACTATATTCTGGTAATCCGACCAACTGAACATATGCGGTGGTAAGGTATATTATGTCAGTTCGGTTGCCCTCTGACACATTCTCATCAATGATAGAATGACATAAACTCTACTGTGGAAAGTCTAAACATCAGAGGTATCGGATTCACATGGAATTGTTTAATTCAAATGCTTGAATATGAAATTATTTGTGAAGAGATTAAATGTAATTTTAGCTTCCAAATGAGAGATTTGGGTTTTCATAAGTTTGGGCCTCTGCTCAACCAGTGGCCCGCCCCTGTGAAGAGACATGGGTTACAAACTTTTCAGCCACACCCCTCTCCCTCCACTATAAAAGCCATTGACAAAAATATAACTTTCTGTTCCGGGTACATTTAGGATGACGATCCGATGTCAGAATGGTTCAGATAATAACAAGAATTTACAACTTTCAGATGAGACTAAAATAAGGATTAATATTGACTGCTATTGACGTAAAATATTACTAAATCTTTAAGAGTTTATTCGGAAGATAACAGCTCTATAAATATTATTTCGTGGTGTCCCTCTCTAGTTAATTACATTTACATGATTAGTTCAATCAGGTAATATTAATTACGGAGAAAGTATTTTATAGAATAGTATGTCATAGCAATTAATCTGGCATAGCCAAAGACACGACAGTATATATGAGTGTGTGTATATAATATGTGTGTATACATATGACTGTGTGTTTGTGTAGTACATTACCAGTCAAAAGTTTGGACACATCTACTCATTCAAGGGTTTTTCTTTATTTTTTACTATTTTCTACATTGTAGAATAATAGTGAAGACATCAAAACTATGAAATAATACATATGGGATCATGTAGTAACCAAAAAAGTGTTAAACAATTCAAGAAATTGTCAATATTCTCTAGTGTAGTCTAGGGGTGAGTCTCAATAGTCTCTAGTGTAGTCTAGGGGTGAGTCTCAATAGTCTCTAGTGTAGTCTAGGGGTGAGTCTCAATAGTCTCTAGTGTAGTCTAGGGGTGAGTCTCAATATTCTCTAGTGTAGTCTAGGGGTGAGTCTCAATAGTCTCTAGTGTAGTCTAGGGGTGAGTCTCAATAGTCTGGTATAGTCTAGGGGTGAGTCTCAATAGTCTGGTTTAGTCTAGGGGTGAGTCTCAATAGTCTGGTTTAGTCTAGGGGTGAGTCTCAACAGTCTGGTTTAGTCTAGGGGTGAGTCTCAGTAGTCTCTAGTGTAGTCTAGGGGTGAGTCTCAATATTCTCTAGTGTAGTCTAGGGGTGAGTCTCAATAGTCTGGTTTAGTCTAGGGGTGAGTCTCAATAGTCTCTAGTGTAGTCTAGGGGTGAGTCTCAATAGTCTCTAGTGTAGTCTAGGGGATTCTCATTAGTATGTTGTCTGTTATACTAATGCTGCCACTAGATTTGGGTCAGGTGGAACTGCTAGTGAGCATTTTAATTTGGCAGTCTAGTTCGACAATTGAGATGCACCGCTAGGAGGAAACAAAACTAGACTATTGAAATGCATCCCTAGAAGGATATTAGTCCACACTATTGAGACTCACCCCTAGAATGATTTTGAGATGTCATTACATGCGACCCAAAGTGTCATTATTTTCCAACAGTAATGAAAAAAATGACATATCTATATTCTACGAGTGTTACATAATATATTAGATTTAATAATAACAAGACAAGTACAAACCAGCCGAGGCTCTACAACAGTTTTAAAACATTGTAGTGGTCCACATTAGTCCCTCAGACACTTTGACACTTCAGTGATCTGCCCAAAATAACACATTTAAATGTAAATATAGTTACAGCAGTTAATAATTAAAGAGGGAACTGTGATCAAATAAAAACATGAAAAAAATAAAATTGTACAATAGGTAAATTTGTTTCTTTTAGTTAATTTCAGTATAAAAATGTTGACAGATAAATTGTGTGGAAGTGTGAATACATCATGAATTGATGTCTGTGAGAGGATAAGTGTTAAATAATAGTAACGTGTAAGATAAGGGCCTTCCATCAAATCAGCTGTTTACCAGCGACAGCCGACAGCTGGTGTTCCATCAAATCAGCTGTTTACCAGCGACAGCCGACAGCTGGTGTTCCATCAAATCAGCTGTTTACCAGCGATAGCCGACAGCTGGTGTTCCATCAAATCAGCTGTTTACCAGCGACAGCCGACAGCTGGCCTTCCATCAAATCAGCTGTTTACCAGCGACAGCCGACAGCTGGTGTTCCATCAAATCAGCTGTTTACCAGCGACAGCCGACAGCTGGTGTTCCATCAAATCAGCTGTTTACCAGCGACAGCCGACAGCTGGTGTTTTGTCAGTGTCGGAGGTGTAGCTGTTTACCAGCGATAGCCGACAGCTGGTGTTTTGTCAGTGTCGGAGGTGTAGCTGTTTACCAGCGACAGCCGACAGCTGGTGTTTTGTCAGTGTCGGAGGTGTAGCTGTTTACCAGCGATAGCCGACAGCTGGTGTTTTGTCAGTGTCGGAGGTGTAGCTGTTTACCAGCGATAGCCAACACCTGGTGTTTTGGCAGTGTCGGAGGTGTAGCTGTTTACCAGCGACAGCCGACAGCTGGTGTTTTGGCAGTGTCGGAGGTGTAGCTGTTTACCAGCGACAGCCGACAGCTGGTGTTTTGGCAGTGTCGGAGGTGTAGCTGTTTACCAGCGACAGCCGACAGCTGGTGTTTTGGCAGTGTCGGAGGTGTAGCTGTTTACCAGCGACAGCCGACAGCTGGTGTTTTGTCAGTGTCGGAGGTGTAGCTGTTTACCAGCGATAGCCGACAGCTGGTGTTTTGTCAGTGTCGGAGGTGTAGCTGTTTACCAGCGATAGCCGACAGCTGGTGTTTTGTCAGTGTCGGAGGTGTAGCTGTTTACCAGCGACAGCCGACAGCTGGTGTTTTGTCAGTGTCGGAGGTGTAGCTGTTTACCAGCGATAGCCGACAGCTGGTGTTTTGTCAGTGTCGGAGGTGTAGCTGTTTACCAGCGACAGCCGACAGCTGGTGTTTTGTCAGTGTCGGAGGTGTAGCTGTTTACCAGCGACAGCCGACAGCTGGTGTTTTGTCAGTGTCGGAGGTGTAGCTGTTTACCAGCGACAGCCGACAGCTGGTGTTTTGTCAGTGTCGGAGGTGTAGCTGTTTACCAGCGACAGCCGACAGCTGGTGTTTTGTCAGTGTCGGAGGTGTAGCTGTTTACCAGCGACAGCCGACAGCTGGTGTTTTGTCAGTGTCGGAGGTGTAGCTGTTTACCAGCGACAGCCGACAGCTGGTGTTTTGTCAGTGTCGGAGGTGTAGCTGTTTACCAGCGACAGCCGACAGCTGGTGTTTTGTCAGTGTCGGAGGTGTAGCTGTTTACCAGCGACAGCCGACAGCTGGTGTTTTGGCAGTGTCGGAGGTGTAGCTGTTTACCAGCGACAGCCGACAGCTGGTGTTTTGTCAGTGTCGGAGGTGTAGCTGTTTACCAGCGACAGCCGACAGCTGGTGTTTTGTCAGTGTCGGAGGTGTAGCTGTTTACCAGCGACAGCCGACAGCTGGTGTTTTGTCAGTGTCGGAGGTGTAGCTGTTTACCAGCGACAGCCGACAGCTGGTGTTTTGTCAGTGTCGGAGGTGTAGCTGTTTACCAGCGACAGCCGACAGCTGGTGTTTTGGCAGTGTCGGAGGTGTAGCTGTTTACCAGCGACAGCCGACAGCTGGTGTTTTGGCAGTGTCGGAGGTGTAGCTGATCCAAACCAGCTGTTTACCAGCGATAGATGGGAACCGCTTGTGAATTTGACAGCTCTTTTATTTAAGTAAGCAAGTCAGTTAAAATAACAAATAATGTTTTTCAATTTTAGAACTTCCTTGTTCAGGCGCAGAACAACAGATTTTTACCTTGTCACCGTGTTGAATATATAATGTAGATATCTATCCATATTTGACATCCACGTCCTCGGTGTCCAGGGAACAGTGGGTTAACTTCCTTGTTCAGGAGCAGAACGACAGCTCAGGGATTCGATCTCGCAACCTTCCGGTTACAAGTCTAATGTTCTAACCACTAGGATACCTGCCTCTCCTCTAACCACTAGGCTACCTGCCTCTCCTCTAACCACTAGGCTACCTGCCTCCTCTAACCACTAGGCTACCTGCCTCTCCTCTAACCACTAGGCTACCTGCCTCTCCTCTAACCACTAGGCTACCTGCCTCTCCTCTAACCACTAGGCTACCTGCCTCTCCTCTAACCACTAGGCTACCTGCCTCTCCTCTAACCACTAGGCTACCTGCCTCTCCTCTAACCACTAGGCTTCCTGCCTCCTCTAACCACTAGGCTACCTGCCTCCTCTAACCACTAGGCTACCTGCCTCTCCTCTAACCACTAGGCTACCTGCCACCTCTACACTCTAACCACTAGGCTACCTGCCACCTCACTGCTCTAATGCAGTTCCACCTACGACACCGTCAAAACAACCGCTATTCGGATGTCATTCAGCAGTAGATCAGATGGAATCTAGCCCAAGGTATATCCTTTTAAACTTGTCACATTTTAGTATTGGTTTGTAAAAAATAAAAATCCCTAAAAAAGCAATAATCCCTTGACTAATAATACTATGAATATCAAAAAAAACAATAAGCATTCTTAAAGGATTTCACAAATATCATACTCGACATCAAAAAGTACATTTAGCTATGTTTTTGTTTGTGTATGAATGTAGGGAAATGTACCTAAAATACATAGATAATATATGTAAATAATAATAATAATAAAATACATTTCTTAAAGCTAGAATCCTTAATTGAAACAATAACAAATTCACACCCCGCCTCTGTTTTGGTAATAAAAATGTACGACAGTTGAGCTAAACTCATGAGGCATTCATATGTTATATTCTATTAGAATCAATGGGTAGATATAATTCATTTATAAGTTAAAAAAAATGGGTGTAGCAACTAAAGCTGGGAAACTGTTGATTGGTTAAACCAATGCCACAGCAGCTATGCCCCAGGCTATTAGCTAGCCTAGCAACTAGCAGAGCCACAGCAGCTATGCCCCAGGCTATTAGCTAGCCTAGCAGCTAGCAGAGCCACAGCAGCTATGCCCTAGGATATTAGCTAGCCTAGCAGCTATGCCCTAGGATATTAGCTAGCCTAGCAGCTAGCAGAGCCACAGCAGCTATGCCCCAGGCTATTAGCTAGCCTAGCAGCTAGCAGAGCCACAGCAGCTATGCCCCAGGCTATTAGCTAGCCTAGCAGCTAGCAGAGCCACAGCAGCTATGCCCCAGGCTATTAGCTAGCCTAGCAGCTAGCAGAGCCACAGCAGCTATGCCCCAGGCTATTAGCTAGCCAGCAGCTGTACCATTAACAGAGCCAAACTGAGAGGCAAGGCAGCCTGAGAGAAGGCAGTGGGTCGGGGAGCACTTCCTGATGTGGTTGATGACCCTGAAAAAGTAGGAAAAACAGAGATATTGTTCAGTAAATTACAAAAGGGGATTGTCTTTTCATGTTTCTGTTCAAATGTTGACGTTGCTCTTATAGATGTGTACGGTAACAGTGAAACAGGGGCGGACTGGGACCAGAAATTGGCCCATATTGGCTCATTTCCCCCCAAATTATTAGCCAGATAATTATAATTTTTACCCCCAGAAAAACACACTAGACAGGCCCACTGGGCTGAAAATGGACCAGCCCATCTGGGCATTTGCCCAAAATGCCAGATGGCCAGTCCGCACCTGGAGATGAATACTTACCAGCACTGACACTTCCTGATAGAATGTTCAGGGAGGTGGAACTGCTGGTGAGAAGTGCCTGTACGCTGCTTGAGCTGGGAACCGAAGACTGCTTGTCGAACACGAGGATCATGTCGGTAACTACAGATCCACTCCTACTCAGGAGAAGGAGAGAAAATGGACAACCCTCAGAAATCATCATCATCATCATCATCATCATCATCAGCATTGTCAAATAACAGAAGGTAGAACAGAAACCTAGTCAACCAGTAATGAGAATTCATACACTTACCGAAACGATCTGACAATGGAACGACGGAAGCCTGGGGTTTTAGCAAAAGCCTTGTTCACCTGCGTTGAAAGATTTAACATAGGATTATGAAAGGTTACATGAAAACAGGGCCCTTGACGGCATTAATAGAAGCTTTGGATTTAATTGTCTTTCAGACCTCTCAATAGTACCAATTGACTTTGTTCATTTGAATACATATTGTTGACATTGTTATATGTTGTTTGTAACAATATAGTCTACAAGGACATCAACATTTCCAGAGTATGGCTCACTGATGATAGGGTTTTACAGGAGGCATGTACAGGCTCACTGATGATAGGGTTTTACAGGAGGCATGTACAGGCTCACTGATGATAGGGTTTTACAGGAGGCATGTACAGGCTCACTGATGATAGGGTTTTACAGGAGGCATGTACAGGCTCACTGATGATAGGGTTTTACAGGAGGCATGTACAGGCTCACTGATGATAGGGTTTTACAGGAGGCATGTACAGACTCACTGATGATAGGGTTTTACAGGAGGCATGTACAGGCTCACTGATGATAGGGTTTTACAGGAGGCATGTACAGGCTCGCTGATGATAGGGTTTTACAGGAGGCATGTACAGGCTCACTGATGATAGGGTTTTACAGGAGGCATGTACAGGCTCACTGATGATAGGGTTTTACAGGAGGCATGTACAGGCTCACCGATGATAGGGTTTTACAGGAGGCATGTACAGGCTCGCTGATGATAGGGTTTTACAGGAGGCATGTACAGGCTCGCTGATGATAGGGGTTTTACAGGAGGCATGTACATGCTCACTGATGATAGGGGTTTACAGGAGGCATGTACAGGCTCACTGATGATAGGGTTTTACAGGAGGTATGTACAGGCTCACCGATGATAGGGTTTTACAGGAGGCATGTACAGGCTCACTGATGATAGGGTTTTACAGGAGGCATGTACAGGCTCGCTGATGATAGGGTTTTACAGGAGGCATGTACAGGCTCACTGATGATAGGGTTTTACAGGAGGCATGTACAGGCTCGCTGATGATAGGGTTTTACAGGAGGCATGTACAGGCTCGCTGATGATAGGGTTTTACAGGAGGCATGTACAGGCTCGCTGATGATAGGGTTTTACAGGAGGCATGTACAGGCTCACTGATGATAGGGTTTTACAGGAGGCATGTACAGGCTCACTGATGATAGGGTTTTACAGGAGGCATGAACAGGCTCACCGATGAAAGGGTTTTACAGGAGGCATGTACAGGCTCACTGATGATAGGGTTTTACAGGAGGCATGTATGGCTCACTAATGATAGGGTTTTACAGGAGGCATGTACAGGCTCGCTGATGATAGGGTTTTACAGGAGGCATGTACAGGCTCACTGATGATAGGGTTTTACAGGAGGCATGTACAGACTCACTGATGATAGGGTTTTACAGGAGGCATGTACAGGCTCACTGATGATAGGGTTTTACAGGAGGCATGTACAGGCTCGCTGATGATAGGGTTTTACAGGAGGCATGTACAGGCTCACTGATGATAGGGTTTTACAGGAGGCATGTACAGGCTCACTGATGATAGGGTTTTACAGGAGGCATGTACAGGCTCACCGATGATAGGGTTTTACAGGAGGCATGTACAGGCTCACTGATGATAGGGTTTTACAGGAGGCATGTACAGGCTCGCTGATGATAGGGGTTTTACAGGAGGCATGTACATGCTCACTGATGATAGGGGTTTACAGGAGGCATGTACAGGCTCACTGATGATAGGGTTTTACAGGAGGTATGTACAGGCTCACCGATGATAGGGTTTTACAGGAGGCATGTACAGGCTCACTGATGATAGGGTTTTACAGGAGGCATGTACAGGCTCGCTGATGATAGGGTTTTACAGGAGGCATGTACAGGCTCACTGATGATAGGGTTTTACAGGAGGCATGTACAGGCTCGCTGATGATAGGGTTTTACAGGAGGCATGTACAGGCTCGCTGATGATAGGGTTTTACAGGAGGCATGTACAGGCTCGCTGATGATAGGGTTTTACAGGAGGCATGTACAGGCTCACTGATGATAGGGTTTTACAGGAGGCATGTACAGGCTCACTGATGATAGGGTTTTACAGGAGGCATGAACAGGCTCACCGATGAAAGGGTTTTACAGGAGGCATGTACAGGCTCACTGATGATAGGGTTTTACAGGAGGCATGTACAGGCTCACTGATGATAGGGTTTTACAGGAGGCATGTACAGGCTCACTGATGATAGGGTTTTACAGGAGGCATGTACAGGCTCACTGATGATAGGGTTTTACAGGAGGCATGTACAAGCTCACTGATGATAGGGTTTTACAGGAGGCATGTACAGGCTCACTAATGATAGGGTTTTACAGGAGGCATGTACAGGCTCACTGATGATAGGGTTTTACAGGAGGCATGTAAAGGCTCGCTGATGATAGGGTTTTACAGGAGGCATGTACAGGCTCACCGATGATAGGGTTTTACAGGAGGCATGTACAGGCTCACTGATGATAGGGTTTTACAGGAGGCATGTACAGGCTCGCTGATGATAGGGGTTTTACAGGAGGCATGTACATAATCACTGATGATAGGGGTTTACAGGAGGCATGTACAGGCTCACTGATGATAGGGTTTTACAGGAGGTATGTACAGGCTCACCAATGATAGGGTTTTACAGGAGGCATGTACAGGCTCACTGATGATAGGGTTTTACAGGAGGCATGTACAGGCTCGCTGATGATAGGGTTTTACAGGAGGCATGTACAGGCTCACTGATGATAGGGTTTTACAGGAGGCATGTACAGGCTCGCTGATGATAGGGTTTTACAGGAGGCATGTACAGGCTCACTGATGATAGGGTTTTACAGGAGGCATGTACAGGCTCGCTGATGATAGGGTTTTACAGGAGGCATGTACAGGCTCGCTGATGATAGGGTTTTACAGGAGGCATGTACAGGCTCACTGATGATAGGGTTTTACAGGAGGCATGTACAGGCTCACTGATGATAGGGTTTTACAGGAGGCATGAACAGGCTCACCGATGAAAGGGTTTTACAGGAGGCATGTACAGGCTCACTGATGATAGGGTTTTACAGGAGGCATGTACAGGCTCACTGATGATAGGGTTTTACAGGAGGCATGTACAGGCTCACTGATGATAGGGTTTTACAGGAGGCATGTACAGGCTCACTGATGATAGGGTTTTACAGGAGGCTTGTACAAGCTCACTGATGATAGGGTTTTACAGGAGGCATGTACAGGCTCACTAATGATAGGGTTTTACAGGAGGCATGTACAGGCTCACTGATGATAGGGTTTTACAGGAGGCATGTACAGGCTCGCTGATGATAGGGTTTTACAGGAGGCATGTACAGGCTCACTGAGGATAGGGGTTTACAGGAGGCATGTACAGGCTCACTGATGATAGGGTTTTACAGGAGGCATGTACAGGCTCCCTGATGATAGGGTTTTACAGGAGGAATGTACAGGCTCAGTGATGATAGGGTTTTACAGGAGGCATGTACAGGCTCACTAATGATAGGGTTTTACAGGAGGCATGTACAGGCTCGCTGATGATAGGGTTTTACAGGAGGCATGTACAGGCTCACTGATGATAGGGTTTTACAGGAGGCATGTACAGTTTCACTGATGATAGGGTTTTACAGGAGGCATGTACAGGCTCACTAATGATAGGGTTTTACAGGAGGCATGTACAGGTTTACTGATGATAGGGTTTTCCAGGAGGCATGTACAGGCTCACTGATGATAGGGTTTTACAGGAGGCATGTACAGGCTCACTGATGATAGGGTTTTACAGGAGGCATGTACAGGCTCACTAATGATAGGGTTTTACAGGAGGCATGTACAGGCTCACTGATGATAGGGTTTTACAGGAGGCATGTACAGGCTCACTGATGATAGGGTTTTACAGGAGGCATATACAGGCTCACTGATGATAGGGTTTTACAGGAGGCATGTACAGGCTCACCGATGATAGGGTTTTACAGGAGGCATGTACAGGCTCACTGATGATAGGGTTTTACAGGAGGCCTGTACAGGCTCACCGATGATAGGGTTTTACAGGAGGCATGTACAGGCTCACTAATGATAGGGTTTTACAGGAGGCATGTACAGGCTCACTGATGATAGGGTTTTAAAGGAGGCATGTACAGGCTCACTGATGATAGGGTTTTACAGGAGGCATGTACAAGCTCACTGATGATAGGGTTTTACAGGAGGCATGTACAGGCTCACTAATGATAGGGTTTTACAGGAGGCATGTACAGGCTCACTGATGATAGGATTTTACAGGAGGCATGTACAGGCTCGCTGATGATAGGGTTTTACAGGAGGCATGTACAGGCTCACTGATGATAGGGTTTTACAGGAGGCATGTACAGGCTCACTGATGATAGGGTTTTACAGGAGGCATGTACAGGCTCCCTGATGATAGGGTTTTACAGGAGGAATGTACAGGCTCACTGATGATAGGGTTTTACAGGAGGCATGTACAGGCTCACTAATGATATTGTTTTACAGGAGGCATGTACAGGCTCACTGATGATAGGGTTTTACAGGAGGCATGTACAGGCTCACTGATGATAGGGTTTTACAGGAGGCATGTACAGGCTCACTGATGATAGGGTTTTACAGGAGGCATGTACAGGCTCACTAATGATAGGGTTTTACAGGAGGCATGTACAGGCTCACTGATGATAGGGTTTTCCAGGAGGCATGTACAGGCTCACTGATGATAGTGTTTTACAGGAGGCATGTACAGGCTCACTGATGATAGGGTTTTACAGGAGGCATGTACAGGCTCACTAATGATAGGGTTTTACAGGAGGCATGTACAGGCTCACTGATGATAGTGTTTTACAGGAGGCATGTACAGGCTCACTGATGATAGGGTTTTACAGGAGGCATGTACAGGCTCGCTGATGATAGGGTTTTACAGGAGGCATGTACAGGCTCACTGATGATAGGGTTTTACAGGAGGCATGTACAGGCTCGCTGATGATAGGGTTTTACAGGAGGCATGTACAGGCTCGCTGATGATAGGGTTTTACAGGAGGCATGTACAGGCTCGCTGATGATAGGGTTTTACAGGAGGCATGTACAGGCTCACTGATGATAGGGTTTTACAGGAGGCATGTACAGGCTCACTGATGATAGGGTTTTACAGGAGGCATGAACAGGCTCACCGATGAAAGGGTTTTACAGGAGGCATGTACAGGCTCACTGATGATAGGGTTTTACAGGAGGCATGTACAGGCTCACTGATGATAGGGTTTTACAGGAGGCATGTACAGGCTCACTGATGATAGGGTTTTACAGGAGGCATGTACAGGCTCACTGATGATAGGGTTTTACAGGAGGCATGTACAAGCTCACTGATGATAGGGTTTTACAGGAGGCATGTACAGGCTCACTAATGATAGGGTTTTACAGGAGGCATGTACAGGCTCACTGATGATAGGGTTTTACAGGAGGCATGTAAAGGCTCGCTGATGATAGGGTTTTACAGGAGGCATGTACAGGCTCACCGATGATAGGGTTTTACAGGAGGCATGTACAGGCTCAATGATGATAGGGTTTTACAGGAGGCATGTACAGGCTCGCTGATGATAGGGGTTTTACAGGAGGCATGTACATAATCACTGATGATAGGGGTTTACAGGAGGCATGTACAGGCTCACTGATGATAGGGTTTTACAGGAGGTATGTACAGGCTCACCGATGATAGGGTTTTACAGGAGGCATGTACAGGCTCACTGATGATAGGGTTTTACAGGAGGCATGTACAGGCTCGCTGATGATAGGGTTTTACAGGAGGCATGTACAGGCTCACTGATGATAGGGTTTTACAGGAGGCATGTACAGGCTCGCTGATGATAGGGTTTTACAGGAGGCATGTACAGGCTCACTGATGATAGGGTTTTACAGGAGGCATGTACAGGCTCGCTGATGATAGGGTTTTACAGGAGGCATGTACAGGCTCGCTGATGATAGGGTTTTACAGGAGGCATGTACAGGCTCACTGATGATAGGGTTTTACAGGAGGCATGTACAGGCTCACTGATGATAGGGTTTTACAGGAGGCATGAACAGGCTCACCGATGAAAGGGTTTTACAGGAGGCATGTACAGGCTCACTGATGATAGGGTTTTACAGGAGGCATGTACAGGCTCACTGATGATAGGGTTTTACAGGAGGCATGTCCAGGCTCACTGATGATAGGGTTTTACAGGAGGCATGTACAGGCTCACTGATGATAGGGTTTTACAGGAGGCTTGTACAAGCTCACTGATGATAGGGTTTTACAGGAGGCATGTACAGGCTCACTAATGATAGGGTTTTACAGGAGGCATGTACAGGCTCACTGATGATAGGGTTTTACAGGAGGCATGTACAGGCTCGCTGATGATAGGGTTTTACAGGAGGCATGTACAGGCTCACTGATGATAGGGGTTTACAGGAGGCATGTACAGGCTCACTGATGATAGGGTTTTACAGGAGGCATGTACAGGCTCCCTGATGATAGGGTTTTACAGGAGGAATGTACAGGCTCAGTGATGATAGGGTTTTACAGGAGGCATGTACAGGCTCACTAATGATAGGGTTTTACAGGAGGCATGTACAGGCTCGCTGATGATAGGGTTTTACAGGAGGCATGTACAGGCTCACTGATGATAGGGTTTTACAGGAGGCATGTACAGTTTCACTGATGATAGGGTTTTACAGGAGGCATGTACAGGCTCACTGATGATAGGGTTTTACAGGAGGCATGTACAGGCTCACTGATGATAGGGTTTTACAGGAGGCATGTACAGGCTCGCTGATGATAGGGTTTTACAGGAGGCATGTACAGGCTCACTGATGATAGGGTTTTACAGGAGGCATGTACAGGCTCACTGATGATAGGGTTTTACAGGAGGCATGTACAGGCTCCCTGATGATAGGGTTTTACAGGAGGCATGTACAGGCTCACTGATGATAGGGTTTTACAGGAGGCATGTACAGGCTCACTAATGATATTGTTTTACAGGAGGCATGTACAGGCTCGCTGATGATAGGGTTTTACAGGAGGCATGTACAGGCTCACTGATGATAGGGTTTTACAGGAGGCATGTACAGGCTCACTGATGATAGGGTTTTACAGGAGGCATGTACAGGCTCACTAATGATAGGGTTTTACAGGAGGCATGTACAGGCTCACTGATGATAGGGTTTTCCAGGAGGCATGTACAGGCTCACTGATGATAGTGTTTTACAGGAGGCATGTACAGGCTCACTGATGATAGGGTTTTACAGGAGGCATGTACAGGCTCACTAATGATAGGGTTTTACAGGAGGCATGTACAGGCTCACTGATGATAGTGTTTTACAGGAGGCATGTACAGGCTCACTAATGATAGGTTTTTACAGGAGGCATGTACAGTTTCACTGATGATAGGGTTTTACAGGAGGCATGTACAGGCTCGCTGATGATAGGGTTTTACAGGAGGCATGTATGGCTCACTGATGATAGGGTTTACAGGAGGCATGTACAGGCTCCCTGATGATAGGGTTTTACAGGAGGCATGTACAGGCTCGCTGATGAGAGGGTTTTACAGGAGGCATGTACAGGCTCACTGATGATAGGGTTTTACAGGAGGCATGTACAGGCTCACTAATGATAGGGTTTTACAGGAGGCATGTACAGGCTCACTGATGATAGGGTTTTACAGGAGGCATGTACAGGCTCGCTGATGATAGGGTTTTACAGGAGGCATGTACAGGCTCACCGATGATAGGGTTTTACAGGAGGCATGTACAGGCTCACTGATGATAGGGTTTTACAGGAGGCATGTACAGGCTCACCGATGATAGGGTTTTACAGGAGGCATGTACAGGCTCACTGATGATAGGGTTTTACAGGAGGCATGTACAGGCTCACTGATGATAGGGTTTTACAGGAGGCATGTACTGGCTCACTGATGATAGGGTTTTACAGGAGGCAGGTACAGGCTCACTAATGATAGGGTTTTACAGGAGGCATGTACAGGCTCGCTGATGATAGGGTTTTACAGGAGGCATGTACAGGCTCACTGATGATAGGGTTTTACAGGAGGCCTGTACAGGCTCACTAATGATAGGGTTTTACAGGAGGCATGTACAGGCTCACTGATGATAGGGTTTTACAGGAGGCATGTACAGGCACACTGATCATAAGGTTTTACAGGAGGCATGTACAGGCTCACTGATGATAGGGTTTTACAGGAGGCATGTACAGGCTCACTGATGATAGGGTTTTACCGGAGGCATGTACAGGTTCACTGATGATAGGGTTTTACAGGAGGCATGTACAGGCTCACTGATGATAGGGTTTTACAGGAGGCATGTACAGGCTCACTGATGATAGGGTTTTACAGGAGGCATGTACAGGCTCACCGATGATAGGGTTTTACAGGAGGCATATACAGGCTCACTGATGATAGGGTTTTACAGGAGGCATGTACAGGCTCACCGATGATAGGGTTTTACAGGAGGCATGTACAGGCTCACTGATGATAGGGTTTTACAGGAGGCATGTACAGGCTCACCGATGATAGGGTTTTACAGGAGGCATGTACAGGCTCACTGATGATAGGGTTTTACAGGAGGCATGTACAGGCTCACTGATGATAGGGTTTTACAGGAGGCATGTACAGGCTCGCTGATGATAGGGTTTTACAGGAGGCATGTACAGGCTCACCGATGATAGGGTTTTACAGGAGGCATGTACAGGCTCACTGATGATAGGGTTTTACAGGAGGCATGTACAGGCTCACCGATGATAGGGTTTTACAGGAGGCATGTACAGGCTCACTGATGATAGGGTTTTACAGGAGGCATGTACAGGCTCACTGATGATAGGGTTTTACAGGAGGCATGTACAGGCTCACTGATGATAGTGTTTTACAGGAGGCATGTACAGGCTCACTGATGATAGGGTTTTACAGGAGGCATGTACAGGCTCACTAATGATAGGGTTTTACAGGAGGCATGTACAGGCTCACTGATGATAGTGTTTTACAGGAGGCATGTACAGGCTCACTAATGATAGGTTTTTACAGGAGGCATGTACAGTTTCACTGATGATAGGGTTTTACAGGAGGCATGTACAGGCTCGCTGATGATAGGGTTTTACAGGAGGCATGTATGGCTCACTGATGATAGGGTTTACAGGAGGCATGTACAGGCTCCCTGATGATAGGGTTTTACAGGAGGCATGTACAGGCTCGCTGATGAGAGGGTTTTACAGGAGGCATGTACAGGCTCACTGATGATAGGGTTTTACAGGAGGCATGTACAGGCTCACTAATGATAGGGTTTTACAGGAGGCATGTACAGGCTCACTGATGATAGGGTTTTACAGGAGGCATGTACAGGCTCGCTGATGATAGGGTTTTACAGGAGGCATGTACAGGCTCACCGATGATAGGGTTTTACAGGAGGCATGTACAGGCTCACTGATGATAGGGTTTTACAGGAGGCATGTACAGGCTCACCGATGATAGGGTTTTACAGGAGGCATGTACAGGCTCACTGATGATAGGGTTTTACAGGAGGCATGTACAGGCTCACTGATGATAGGGTTTTACAGGAGGCATGTACTGGCTCACTGATGATAGGGTTTTACAGGAGGCAGGTACAGGCTCACTAATGATAGGGTTTTACAGGAGGCATGTACAGGCTCGCTGATGATAGGGTTTTACAGGAGGCATGTACAGGCTCACTGATGATAGGGTTTTACAGGAGGCCTGTACAGGCTCACTAATGATAGGGTTTTACAGGAGGCATGTACAGGCTCACTGATGATAGGGTTTTACAGGAGGCATGTACAGGCACACTGATCATAAGGTTTTACAGGAGGCATGTACAGGCTCACTGATGATAGGGTTTTACAGGAGGCATGTACAGGCTCACTGATGATAGGGTTTTACCGGAGGCATGTACAGGTTCACTGATGATAGGGTTTTACAGGAGGCATGTACAGGCTCACTGATGATAGGGTTTTACAGGAGGCATGTACAGGCTCACTGATGATAGGGTTTTACAGGAGGCATGTACAGGCTCACCGATGATAGGGTTTTACAGGAGGCATATACAGGCTCACTGATGATAGGGTTTTACAGGAGGCATGTACAGGCTCACCGATGATAGGGTTTTACAGGAGGCATGTACAGGCTCACTGATGATAGGGTTTTACAGGAGGCATGTACAGGCTCACCGATGATAGGGTTTTACAGGAGGCATGTACAGGCTCACTGATGATAGGGTTTTACAGGAGGCATGTACAGGCTCACTGATGATAGGGTTTTACAGGAGGCATGTACAGGCTCGCTGATGATAGGGTTTTACAGGAGGCATGTACAGGCTCACCGATGATAGGGTTTTACAGGAGGCATGTACAGGCTCACTGATGATAGGGTTTTACAGGAGGCATGTACAGGCTCACCGATGATAGGGTTTTACAGGAGGCATGTACAGGCTCACTGATGATAGGGTTTTACAGGAGGCATGTACAGGCTCACTGATGATAGGGTTTTACAGGAGGCATGTACAGGCTCACTGATGATAGGGTTTTACAGGAGGCATGTACTGGCTCACTGATGATAGGGTTTTACAGGAGGCATGTACAGGCTCACTAATGATAGGGTTTTACAGGAGGCATGTACAGGCTCGCTGATGATAGGGTTTTACAGGAGGCATGTACAGGCTCACTGATGATAGGGTTTTACAGGAGGCCTGTACAGGCTCACTAATGATAGGGTTTTACAGGAGGCATGTACAGGCTCACTGATGATAGGGTTTTACAGGAGGCATGTACAGGCACACTGATCATAAGGTTTTACAGGAGGCATGTACAGGCTCACTGATGATAGGGTTTTACAGGAGGCATGTACAGGCTCACTGATGATAGGGTTTTACCGGAGGCATGTACAGGTTCACTGATGATAGGGTTTTACAGGAGGCATGTACAGGCTCACTGATCATAAGGTTTTACAGGAGGCATGTACAGGCTCACTGATGATAGGGTTTTACAGGAGGCATGTACAGGCTCACCGATGATAGGGTTTTACAGGAGGCATATACAGGCTCACTGATGATAGGGTTTTACAGGAGGCATGTACAGGCTCACCGATGATAGGGTTTTACAGGAGGCATGTACAGGCTCACTGATGATAGGGTTTTACAGGAGGCATGTACAGGCTCACCGATGATAGGGTTTTACAGGAGGCATGTACAGGCTCACTGATGATAGGGTTTTACAGGAGGCATGTACAGGCTCACTGATGATAGGGTTTTACAGGAGGCATGTACTGGCTCACTGATGATAGGGTTTTACAGGAGGCATGTACAGGCTCACTGATGATAGGGTTTTACAGGAGGCATGTACAGGCTCACTGATGATAGGGTTTTACAGGAGGCATGTACAGGCTCACTGATGATAGGGTTTTACAGGAGGCCTGTACAGGCTCACTAATGATAGGGTTTTACAGGAGGCATGTACAGGCTCACTGATGATAGGGTTTTACAGGAGGCATGTACAGGCTCGCTGATGATAGGGTTTTACAGGAGGCATGTATGGCTCACTGATGATAGGGTTTTACAGGAGGCATGTACAGGCTCCCTGGTGATAGGGGTTTACAGGAGGCATGTACAGGCTCACTGATGATAGGGTTTTACAGGAGGCATGTACAGGCTCACTGATGATAGGGTTTTACAGGAGGCATGTACAGGCTCACTGATGATAGGGTTTTACAGGAGGCATGTACAGGCTCACTGATGATAAGGTTTTACAGGAGGCATGTACAGGCTCACTGATGATAGGGTATTACAGGAGGCATGTACAGGCTCACTGATGATAGGGTTTTACTGGAGGCATGTACAGGCTCACTGATAATAGGGTTTTAAGGAGGCATGTACAGGTTCACTGATGATAGGGTTTTACAGGAGGCATGTACAGGCACACAGATCATAAGGTTTTACAGGAGGCATGTACAGGCTCACTGATGATAGGGTTTTACCGGAGGCATGTACAGGCTCACTGATGATAGGGTTTTACAGGAGGCATGTACAGGTTCACTGATGATAGGGTTTTACAGGAGGCATGTACAGGCTCACTGATGATAGGGTTTTACAGGAGGCATGTACAGGCTCACTGATGATAGGGTTTTACAGGAGGCATGTACAGGTCTAAAAGGGACAATTACATTTATTTATTAAACCTTTATTTTACTAGGCAAGTCAGCTAAGATCAAATTCTTATTTACAATGACGGCCTACCCCCTCGGCCAAACCCTAACCAGGACGACGCTGGGCCAATTGTGCACTGCCCTATGGGACTCCCAATCACGGCCGGTTGTGATACAGCCTGGAATCGAACCAGGGTCTGTAGTGGCACCTCTAGCACTGAGATGCAGTGCCTTAGACCGTTGTGATACAGCCTGGAATTGAACCAGGGTCTGTAGTGACGCCTCTAGCACTGAGATGCAGTGCCTTAGACCGCTGTGATACAGCCTGGAATTGAACCAGGGTCTGTAGTGACGCCTCTAGCACTGAGATGCAGTGCCTTAGACCGCTGTGATACAGCCTGGAATCGAACCAGGGTCTGTAGTGACACCTCTAGCACTGAGATGCAGCTGGCGTGGAATCGCCTAGATACTTACCTCAGAGGTCACTTTGGCAGCCAGATTCTTGAACTCTGAAGAGGACGGGTTGGAAAGATCTGAGTTGAACGTCTGGTCGAGACTGAACTGAAGACTCATTGCTCCTTCACTAGAAGATGGAGGGTCAGGTGATGCAACAGCAGCGGAAGTGGTTGCTGCTGCAGGAGCGGTGGTGGTGACAGCTGCTGCAGGGGCGGTGGTGGTGACAGCTGCTGCAGGGGCGGTGGTGGTAACAGCTGCTGCAGGAGCGGTGGTGGTGACAGCTGCTGCAGGAGCGGTGGTGGTGACAGCTGCTGCAGGGGCGGTGGTGGTGACAGCTGCTGCAGGAGCGGTGGTGGTGACAGCTGCTGCAGGGCGGGTGGTGGTAACAGCTGCTGCAGTAGCGGTGGTGGTGACAGCTGCTGCAGGGGCGGTGGTGGTTACAGCTGCTGCAGGAGCGGTGGTGGTGACAGCTGCTGCAGGGGCCGTGGTGGTAACAGCTGCTGCAGGGACGGTGGTGGTGACAGCTGCTGACTGAGTGGAGGTGGTGACAGCTGCTGACTGAGCGGTGGTGGTGACAGCTGCTGCCGGAGCGGCGGTGGTGACAGCTGCTGCAGGGGCGGTGGTGGTGACAGCTGCTGCAGGAGCAGTGGTGGTGACAGCTGCTGCAGGGGCGGTGGTGGTGACAGCTGCTGAGGGAGCGGTGGTGGTGACAGCTGCTGCAGGGGCGGTGGTGGTAACAGCTGCTGCAGGGGCAGTGGTGGTAACAGCTGCTGCAGGGGCGGTGGTGGTGACAGCTGCTGCAATAGCGGTGGTGGTGACAGCTGCTGCAGGGGCGGTGGTGGTGACAGCTGCTGAGGGAGCGGTGGTGGTGACAGCTGCTGCAGGGGCGGTGGTGGTAACAGCTGCTGCAGGGGCAGTGGTGGTAACAGCTGCTGCAGGGGCGGTGGTGGTGACAGCTGCTGCAATAGCGGTGGTGGTGACAGCTGCTGCAGGGGCGGTGGTGGTGACAGCTGCTGCAGGAGCGGTGGTGGTGACAGCTGCTGCAGGGGCAGTGGTGGTGACAGCTGCTGCAGGGGCGGTGGTGGTGACAGCTGCTGCAGGGGCGGTGGTGGTGACAGCTGCTGCAGGGGCGGTGGTGGTAACAGCTGCTGCAGGAGCGGTGGTGGTGACAGCTGCTGCAGGGGCGGTGGTGGTAACAGCTGCTGCAGGAGGGGTGGTGGTGACAGCTGCTGCAGGGGCGGTGGTGGTAACAGCTGCTGCAGGGGCGGTGGTGGTAACAGCTGCTGCAGGGGCGGTGGTGGTGACAGCTGCTGCAGGGGTGGTGGTGGTGACAGCTGCTGCAGGGGCAGTGGTGGTAACAGCTGCTGCAGGAGCGGTGGTGGTGACAGCTGCTGCAGGGGCAGTGGTGGTAACAGCTGCTGCAGGAGCGGTGGTGGTGACAGCTGCTGCAGGGGCAGTGGTGGTGATAGCTGCTGCAGGGGCGGTGGTGGTGACAGCTGCTGCAGGAGCCGTGGTGGTGACAGCTGCTGAGGGAGCGGTGGTGGTGACAGCTGCTGCAGGGGCAGTGGTGGTAACAGCTGCTGCAGGAGCGGTGGTGGTGACAGCTGCTGCAGGGGCGGTGGTGGTGACAGCTGCTGCAGGGGCAGTGGTGGTGACAGCTGCTGCAGGAGCGGTGGTGGTGACAGCTGCTGCAGGGGCGGTGGTGGTAACAGCTGCTGCAGGAGCGGTGGTGGTAACAGCTGCTGCAGGAGCGGTGGTGGTGACAGCTGCTGCAGGGGCGGTGGTTGTAACAGCTGCTGCAGGGGCAGTGGTGGTGACAGCTGCTGAGGGAGCGGTGGTGGTGACAGCTGCTGCAGGGGCAGTGGTGGTAACAGCTGCTGCAGGGGCAGTGGTGGTAACAGCTGCTGCAGGGGCGGTGGTGGTGACAGCTGCTGCAGGGGCGGTGGTGGTGACAGCTGCTGCAGGGGCGGTGGTGGTGACAGCTGCTGCAGGAGGGGTGGTGGTGACAGCTGCTGCAGGAGCGGTGGTGGTGACAGCTGCTGCAGGGGCAGTGGTGGTAACAGCTGCTGCAGGGGCGGTGGTGGTAACAGCTGCTGCAGGAGCGGTGGTGGTAACAGCTGCTGCAGGAGCAGTGGTGGTGACAGCTGCTGCAGGGGCAGTGGTGGTGACAGCTGCTGCAGGGGCGGTGGTGGTGACAGCTGCTGCAGGGGCGGTGGTGGTGACAGCTGCTGCAGGGGCAGTGGTGGTGACAGCTGCTGCAGGGGCGGTGGTGGTGACAGCTGCTGCAGGGGCGGTGGTGGTAACAGCTGCTGCAGGGGCGGTGGTGGTGACAGCTGCTGCAGGAGCGGTGGTGGTGACAGCTGCTGCAGGGGCAGTGGTGGTAACAGCTGCTGCAGGGCCGGTGGTGGTGACAGCTGCTGCAGGGGCGGTGGTGGTAACAGCTGCTGCAGGGGCGGTGGTGGTAACAGCTGCTGCAGGGGCGGTGGTGGTGACAGCTGCTGCAGGAGCGGTGGTGGTGACAGCTGCTGCAGGGGCGGTGGTGGTGACAGCTGCTGCAGGGCCAGTGGTGCTAACAGCTGCTGCAGGGGCGGTGGTGGTGACAGCTGCTGCAGGAGCGGTGGTGGTGACAGCTGCTGCAGGGGCGGTGGTGGTGACAGCTGCTGCAGGGGCAGTGGTGGTAACAGCTGCTGCAGGGGCAGTGGTGGTAACAGCTGCTGCAGGAGCGGTGGTGGTAACAGCTGCTGCAGGGGCAGTGGTGGTGACAGCTGCTGCAGGGGCGGTGGTGGTGACAGCTGCTGCAGGAGCGGTGGTGGTGACAGCTGCTGACTGAGCGGCGGTGGTGACAGCTGCTTCCGTAGCAGTGGTGGTGCCAGCTGCTGCCGGGGCAGTGGTGGTAACAGCTGCTGCAGGAGCGGTGGTGGTGACAGCTGCTGCAGGGGCGGTGGTGGTGACAGCTGCTGCAGGGGCAGTGGTGGTGACAGCTGCTGCAGGAGCGGTGGTGGTGACAGCTGCTGCAGGAGCGGTGGTGGTAACAGCTGCTGCAGGAGCGGTGGTGGTAACAGCTGCTGCAGGAGCGGTGGTGGTGACAGCTGCTGCAGGGGCAGTGGTGGTAACAGCTGCTGCAGGGGCAGTGGTGGTGACAGCTGCTGCAGGAGCGGTGGTGGTGACAGCTGCTGCAGGGGCAATGGTGGTAACAGCTGCTGCAGGGGCAGTGGTGGTGACAGCTGCTGCCTGAGCGGTGGTGGTGACAGCTGCTGCCAGAGTGGTGGTGGTGACAGCTGCTGCCGGACCGGTGGTGGTGACAGCTGCTGACTGAGTGGTGGTGGTGACAGCTGCTGCAGGAGTGGTGGTGGTGACAGCTGCTGCAGGAGCGGTGGTGGTAACAGCTGCTGCAGGAGCAGTGGTGGTGACAGCTGCTGCAGGGGCAGTGGTGGTGACAGCTGCTGCAGGGGCGGTGGTGGTGACAGCTGCTGCAGGGGCGGTGGTGGTGACAGCTGCTGCAGGGGCAGTGGTGGTGACAGCTGCTGCAGGGGCAGTGGTGGTGACAGCTGCTGCAGGGGCGGTGGTGGTGACAGCTGCTGCAGGGGCGGTGGTGGTGACAGCTGCTGCAGGGGCAGTGGTGGTGACAGCTGCTGCAGGGGCGGTGGTGGTGACAGCTGCTGCAGGGGCGGTGGTGGTAACAGCTGCTGCAGGGGTGGTGGTGGTGACAGCTGCTGCAGGGGCGGTGGTGGTAACAGCTGCTGCAGGGGCGGTGGTGGTGACAGCTGCTGCAGGAGCGGTGGTGGTGACAGCTGCTGCAGGGGCGGTGGTGGTAACAGCTGCTGCAGGGGCGGTGGTGGTGACAGCTGCTGCAGGAGCGGTGGTGGTGACAGCTGCTGCAGGAGCGGTGGTGGTGACAGCTGCTGCAGGAGCAGTGGTGGTGACAGCTGCTGCAGGGGCGGTGGTGGTAACAGCTGCTGCAGGAGCGGTGGTGGTAACAGCTGCTGCAGGGGCAGTGGTGGTGACAGCTGCTGCAGGGGCAGTGGTGGTGACAGCTGCTGCAGGGGCGGTGGTGGTGACAGCTGCTGCAGGGGCGGTGGTGGTGACAGCTGCTGCAGGGGCAGTGGTGGTGACAGCTGCTGCAGGGGCGGTGGTGGTGACAGCTGCTGCAGGGGCGGTGGTGGTGACAGCTGCTGCAGGGGCGGTGGTGGTGACAGCTGCTGCAGGGGCAGTGGTGGTGACAGCTGCTGCAGGGGCAGTGGTGGTAACAGCTGCTGCAGGAGCGGTGGTGGTAACAGCTGCTGCAGGAGCGGTGGTGGTGACAGCTGCTGCAGGGGCAGTGGTGGTGACAGCTGCTGCAGGGGCGGTGGTGGTTACAGCTGCTGCAGGAGTGGCGGTGGTGACAGCTGCCTGAGTGGCGGTGGTGACAGCTGCTGCAGGGGCGGTGGTGGTAACAGCTGCTGCAGGAGCGGTGGTGGTGACAGCTGCTGCAGGGGCGGTGGTGGTGACAGCTGCTGCAGGGGCAGTGGTGGTGACAGCTGCTGCAGGAGCGGTGGTGGTGACAGCTGCTGCAGGGGCGGTGGTGGTAACAGCTGCTGCAGGAGCGGTGGTGGTAACAGCTGCTGCAGGAGCGGTGGTGGTGACAGCTGCTGCAGGGGCAGTGGTGGTGACAGCTGCTGCAGGGGCAGTGGTGGTGACAGCTGCTGCAAAGGCAGTGGTGGTGACAGCTGCTGCAGGGGCAGTGGTGGTGACAGCTGCTGCAGGAGCGGTGGTGGTAACAGCTGCTGCAGGGGCAGTGGTGGTGACAGCTGCTGCAGGAGCGGTGGTGGTGACAGCTGCTGCAGGAGCGGTGGTGGTGACAGCTGCTGCAGGGGCGGTGGTGGTAACAGCTGCTGCAGGAGCAGTGGTGGTGACAGTTGCTGCAGGAGCGGTGGTGGTGACAGCTGCTACAGGGGCAGTGGTGGTAACAGCTGCTGCAGGGGCAGTAGTGGTAACAGCTGCTGCAGGGGCAGTGGTGGTGACAGCTGCTGCAGGGGCAGTGGTGGTAACAGCTGCTGCAGGGGCGGTGGTGGTAACAGCTGCTGCAGGGGCAGTGGTGGTGACAGCTGCTGCAGGGGCGGTGGTGGTGACAGCTGCTGCAGGGGCAGTGGTGGTGACAGCTGCTGCAGGGGCGGTGGTGGTGACAGCTGCTGCAGGGGCGGTGGTGGTGACAGGTGCTGCAGGGGCTGTGGTGGTGACGGCTGCTGCAGGGGCAGTGGTGGTGACAGCTGCTGCAGGAGCGGTGGTGGTGACAGCTGCTGCAGGGGCAGTGGTGGTAACAGCTGCTGCAGGGGCGGTGGTGGTGACAGCTGCTGCAGGGGCAGTGGTGGTAACAGCTGCTGCAGGGGCGGTGGTGGTGACAGCTGCTGCAGGGGCGGTGGTGGTAACAGCTGCTGCAGGAGCAGTGGTGGTGACAGCTGCTGCAGGAGCGGTGGTGGTGACAGCTGCTGCAGGGGCAGTGGTGGTAACAGCTGCTGCAGGGGCAGTGGTGGTAACAGCTGCTGCAGGGGCAGTGGTGGTGACAGCTGCTGCAGGGGCAGTGGTGGTAACAGCTGCTGCAGGGGCGGTGGTGGTGACAGCTGCTGCAGGGGCAGTGGTGGTGACAGCTGCTGCAGGGGCGGTGGTGGTGACAGCTGCTGCAGGGGCGGTGGTGGTGACAGCTGCTGCAGGGGCGGTGGTGGTGACAGCTGCTGCAGGGGCGGTGGTGGTGACAGCTGCTGCAGGGGCGGTGGTGGTAACAGCTGCTGCAGGGGCGGTGGTGGTGACAGCTGCTGCAGGGGCGGTGGTGGTAACAGCTGCTGCAGGAGCGGTGGTGGTGACAGCTGCTGCAGGAGGGGTGGTGGTGACAGCTGCTGCAGGGGCGGTGGTGGTGACAGCTGCTGCAGGGGCGGTGGTGGTAACAGCTGCTGCAGGGGCGGTGGTGGTGACAGCTGCTGCAGGGGCGGTGGTGGTAACAGCTGCTGCAGGGGCAGTGGTGGTGACAGCTGCTGCAGGGGCGGTGGTGGTGACAGCTGCTGCAGGAGCGGTGGTGGTGACAGCTGCTGCAGGGGCAGTGGTGGTGACAGCAGCTGCAGGGGCAGGGGTGGTAACAGCTGCTGCAGGAGCGTTGGTGGTGACAACTGCTGCAAGAGTGGTGGTGGTGACAACATTAAGTCTGGCATTATAAATAGGAAATTACAAACTTGATTAGTATGTTTTAACCTCACTATGGTAGGGGGCACTATTTTCACCTCCGGATGAAAAGCGTGCCCAAAGTAAACTGCCTGCTATTCAGGCCCAGAAGCTAGGATACGCATATAATTGTTAGATTTGGATAGAAAACACTCTAAAGTTTCCAAAAGTGTTGAAATAATGTCTGTGAGTATAACAGAACTGATATGGCAGGCGAAAACCTGAGAAAAATCCAATGAGGAAGTGTTTTTTTTTGTGTGTAGTTTTCTATTGAATGCTATTACAGTATCCATTGACTTAGGACTCAAATTGCACTTCCTATGGCTTCCACTAGATGTCAACAGTCTTTAGAAATTGTTTCATGCTTGTATACTGAAAAATGAGGGAGTAAGACCAGTCTGAATGAGTGGACACTACAGTGTCCTAGAGGTTTTTCAAGCGTGCGACCGAGAGCACACCTTTCATTTTGACGAAGCTATTGTCGTCTGAAATGTTATTGATTATTATTACTGAACAAAACGGAGGTTTTTGGATATAAAGAGGGACTTTATCGAATAAAACAAACATTTATTGAGTAAATGAATGTCTTCTGAGTGCAACCATATGCAGATCATCAAAGGTAAGGGATTAATTTGATCTCTATTTCTGACTTGTGTAACTCCTCTACTTGGCTGGTTACTGTTTGTAATGATTTGTCCGCTGGGCGCTGTTCTCAGATAATCGCATGGTTTGCTTTCTTCGTAAAGCCTTTTGAAAATCGTACACCGTGGTTGGATTAACAAGAAGTTAATCTTTAAACCGATGTATAAAACTTGTATGTTTTATGAATTTGTATAATGACTATTTCTGTTTTTGAATTTGGCACTCTGCAATTTCACTGAATGTTGGCCAGGTGGGACGGTAGCGTCCCACACCCCCTAGAGAGGTTTTAAACCTTTACTACACAACAAGTTTGCATTTCCTGCTGAACCACTAAGGAACACACACACACACACACACACACACACACACACACACACACACACACACACACACACACACACACACACACACACACACACACACACACACAGTGCATTACCTGCTAGCAGGAAGAGAATCATCAGAGGCTTCATATCCGTGTCCTTTTAGGTCTCTGTAGAGGTCAACCACACAACATCAATCACACATGAACCCCATTAGATCTTCCATTAACAGCTGTTGAAGGATGATGTCATTGACCAACGTTAATTAGAGATTAGTCAATATTCCAAAATCATATCATGTTCATTGATATTCAGAAAGCAATCCCATAATACCTTCAGTTGTATTAACGGTATCCCCTATGTGTTTACCAGTAGGTGTCTTATCAGCCTGCTTCCAATGTCTTCAGCCCTCTGCTCTGCTTTCACTGTACATTACTGTATTACTGTACATTACTGTATTACTGTACATTACTGTATTACTGTATTACTGTACATTACTGTACATTACTGTATTACTGTACATCACTGTACATTACTGTAGTACTGTACATTACTGTATTACTGTACTACTGTATTACTGTACATTACTGTATTACTGTATTACTGTACATTACTGTATTACTGTACATTACTGTATTACTGTATTACTGTATTACTGTACATTACTGTATTACTGCACATTACTGTATTACTGTACATTACTGTATTACTGTATTACTGTACATTACTGTATTACTGTACATTACTGTATTACTGTACATTACTGTATTACTGTATTACTGTACATTACTGTATTACTGTATTACTGTACATTACTGTATTACTGTACATTACTGTATTACTGTATTACTGTATTACTGTCTATTACTGTATTACTGTACATTACTATATTACTGTACATTACTGTACATTACTGTACATTACTGTATTACTGTACATTACTGTATTACTGTACATTACTGTATTACTGTATTACTGTACATTACTGTATTACTGTATTACTGTACATTACTGTATTACTGTACATTACTGTATTACTGTATTACTGTACATTACTATATTACTGTATTACTGTACATTACTGTATTACTGTATTACTGTATTACTGTACATTACTGTATTATTATTATTACTATGATGAATATTATTTTTATTTTTTATTATTATCATCATTATTATTATTTTTATCATTATTATTATTATTATAATAATAATTTATTTAACCCTATATACAGTATAGTGCACTACTTAGGCACCCTATTCCCTATATACAGTATAGTGCACTACTTAGGCACCCTATTCCCCATATACAGTATAGTGCACTACTTAGGCACCCTATTCCCCATATACAGTATAGTGCACTACTTAGGCACCCTATTCTCTATATACAATATAGTGCACTACTTAGGCACCGTATTCCCCATGTACAGTATAGTGCACTGCTTAGGCACCCTATTCCCTATATACAGTATAGTGCACTACTTAGGCACCCTATTCCCTTTATACAGTATAGTGCACTACTTAGGCACCCTATTCCCTATATACAGTTTATTTTAATATAACCTTTATTTAACTAGTCAGTTCAGTAAATTCTTATTTACAATGTTGGCCTAAAACCGGCCAAACCCGGACGACGCTGGGCCAATTGTGATACATTATGGTACATCACTGTACATTATTGTATTACTGTACATTACTGTATTACTGACATTACTGTATTACTGTACATCACTGTACATTATTGTAATACTGTACATTACTGTATTACTGTACATTACTGTAATACTGTACATTACTGTATTACTGTACATTACGGTACATCACTGTACATTACTGTATTACTGTACATTATGGTATGTCACTGTACATTACTGTATTACTCTACATTACTGTATTAGTGTACATTACTGTATTACTGACTACTGTATTACTGTACATTACTGTATTACTGTACATTACGGTATGTCACTGTACATTACTGTATTACTCTACATTACTGTATTAGTGTACATTACTGTATTACTGTACATTACTGTATTACTGTATTATCTTAAAATCCAGAAGAAAAAATAAGTGTTGCTAAGGTTACCAGTAATCAATTGTGTGTCTTTTTTTTTTTTTTTTTACAACATTATCAAACTATCAAAGACGTGACTGGACGTTCCCAAAAGGTAGTCACTTTGACCAAAACAACGGTGGCTCTATCAGGGGCAAAAATTCACAGAATTCCTTCAACCAAAGTTAGCCCCCTTTCTAGCCTTGTAATTACCAAACTAGCCAACCGTTCTTGTCAGCTTGTGAAGCACGACCCATCCTCTGAAGGTGTAGAGAAGGCCTTTAAGGGTGTAAATCCTAACCAGCCTCAAAACTCATAGATTCAGTGTGGTAGTTATCTTAAAGTCATTTATTCGGCGTGGTAATTATCTTAAAGTCATTGATTCAGTGTGGTAGATATCTTAAAGTCATTTATTCAGTGTGGTAATTATCTTAAAGTCATTTATTCAGTGTGGTAATTATCTTAAAGTAATTTATTCAGTGTGGTAATTATCTTAAAGTCATTGATTCAGTGTGGTAATTATCTTAAAGTCATTGATTCAGTGTGGTAATTATCTTAAAGTCATTGATTCAGTGTGGTAATTATCTTAAAGTCATTGATTCAGTGTGGTAGTTATCTTAAAGTCATTTATTCGGCGTGGTAATTATCTTAAAGTCATTGATTCAGTGTGGTAGATATCTTAAAGTCATTTATTCAGTTTGGTAGTTATCTTAAAGTCATTTATTCAGTGTGTTAATTATCTTTCAGTTGCGTAGTTAGGTCTCGGACTACTAATGTCTACAAATAGGAAGAAAAATGTAAATACAATTTGAACAAACAATCATGATAGTCAAATTCATCGAAGCTGCTTCTTACCTGAGAATATCAGAGACGTTGTTTCAGCTAGGACCTGTAGACTACTCAGATGAGAACGTATGCACCAATAACTTCACCTCTCTTTCTGAGAACTAAAGATGATCAACTCCTGGGCAGAGGGGGTTTTGTACGATGACGGAAAATTTTTCTAACTTGCTGGACTCGTTTTTCCACTGCCATTCACGAGCGTCATTCACGCCTTTCAAAAAAATGTTTCCACGTACAAGACCCGCAAAACGACTAACCAAAATCAAAAAGTGACTCTTAGACTACCTTAACCCCTGACCTTAACCACACCCTCAGTGGTATGATGTTTGTTCAAACCCAGCTGAAAACAAACAACAAATACAAAGTGAGGGATCAATCACATTTATTCATAAAGCCCTTCTTACATCAGCTGACGTCACAAAGTGCTGTACAGAAACCCAGCCTAAAACCCCACACATCAAGCAATTGCAGCTGTAGAAGCACAGTGGCTAGGAAAAACTCCCTAGAAAGGCGGGAACCTAGGAAGAAACCTAGAGAGGAACCAGGCTCTGAGAAGTGGGCCAGTCCTCTTCTGGCTGTACAGGGTAGAGAGGAACCAGGCAATGAGGGGTGGGCCAGTCCTCTTCTGGCTGTACTGGGTAGAGAGGAACCAGGCAATGAGGGGTGGGCCAGTCCTCTTCTGGCTGTGCTGGGTAGAGAGGAACCAGGCAATGAGGGGTGGGCCAGTCCTCTTCTGGCTGTACTGGGTAGAGATTTAAGAGTAGGCACATGTGGCCATTAAGGTCCTGTGAACAGGTCAGGGTTCAATAGTCGAAGGAAGAACAGCAGAAAGTGGATCAGCAGCACGGTGTGGTCGCCCCCCAGGAGGGGAGATAGAAACCAGTTGGACAGGCTAGGAGCATACCTAAGAACACACAGTACCCCAGATCAGACTGACCTTAGCTCCCTGGCTATGCAACATAGGGGTCTGAGACAGGGGGGTTCAGGGCCCCGTCTAAAGTTACCTCCGGACAGGGCCAACCAGGCAGGATACCCACAGCCCCCACACCACTAGAGGGATATCAACAGACCATAGCCCATGAAGATTTGACAGTGTAGCGGGGTGTAAAAACAGACAGGTTATGTGTGTGCTCTGTGTGTGTCCTGTGTGTGTGTGTGCTGTGTGTGTGCTCTGTGTGTGTCCTGTGTGTGTGTGTGCTGTGTGTGTGCTCTGTGTGTGTCCTGTGTGTGTGTGTCCTGTGTGTGTGCTCTGTGTGTGTCCTGTGTGTGTGTGTGCTGTGTGTGTGTGTGCTGTGTGTGTGCTCTGTGTGTGTCCTGTGTGTGTGTGTGCTCTGTGTGTGCTCTGTGTGTGTCCTGTGTGTGTGTGTGCTGTGTGTGTGCTCTGTGTGTGCTCTGTGTGTGTCCTGTGTGTGTGTGTGCTGTGTGTGTGCTCTGTGTGTGTGTTTACACCTGTGCATGTGTAACCGATGTGTGCCCCTGCTTCATAGGTTACAGTTAGGGCTGTTGCTGTGACACTAGCAGTCATGAGTTGGTAGTACCCAACTCACTAACGACCATCAGGTCCTAATGTAACGACCATCAGGTCCTAATATCCTGGTACCCAACTCACTAACGACCATCAGGTCCTAATGTAACGACCATCAGGTCCTAATGTAACGACCATCAGGTCCTAATGTA
Source organism: Salvelinus namaycush (assembly GCF_016432855.1). Taxonomy (NCBI): domain Eukaryota; kingdom Metazoa; phylum Chordata; class Actinopteri; order Salmoniformes; family Salmonidae; genus Salvelinus; species Salvelinus namaycush. The sequence goes on from NW_024060053.1 coordinate 92,586, forward strand.
ACGACCATCAGGTCCTAATGTAACGACCATCAGGTCCTAATGTCCTGGTACCCAACTCACTAACGACCATCAGGTCCTAATGTCCTGGTACCCAACTCACTAACGACCATCAGGTCCTAATGTCCTGGTACCCAACTCACTAACGACCATCAGGTCCTAATATCCTGGTACCCAACTCACTAACAACCATCAGGTCCTAATGTCCTGGTACCCAACTCACTAACGACCATCAGGTCCTAATGTCCTGGTACCCAACTCACTAACGACCATCAGGTCCTAACGTCCTGGTACCCAACTCACTAACGACCATCAGGTCCTAATGTCCTGGTACCCAACTCACTAACGACCATCAGGTCCTAATGTCCTGGTACCCAACTCACTAACGACCATCAAGTCCTAATGTAACGACCATCAGGTCCTAATGTCCTGGTACCTAACTCACTAACGACCATCAGGTCCTAATGTCCTGGTACCCAACTCACTAACGACCATCAGGTCCTAATATCCTGGTACCCAACTCACTAACGACCATCAGGTCCTAATGTCCTGGTACTCAACTCACTAACGACCATCAGGTCCTAATGTCCTGGTACCTAACTCACTAACGACCATCAGGTCCTAATGTCCTGGTACCCAACTCACTAACGACCATCAGGTCCTAATGTCCTTGTACCCAACTCACTAACGACCATCAGGTCCTAATGTCCTGGTACCCAACTCACTAACGACCATCAGGTCCTAATATCCTGATACCCAACTCACTAACGACCATCAGGTCCTAATATCCTGATACCCAACTCACTAACGACCATCAGGTCCTAATATCCTGATACCCAACTCATTAACGACCATCAGGTCCTAATGTCCTGATACCCAACTCACTAACAACCATCAGGTCCTAATGTCCTGGTACCCAACTCACTAACGACCATCAGGTCCTAATATCCTGGTACCCAACTCACTAACGACCATCAGGTCCTAATGTCCTGGTACCCAACTCACTAACGATCATCAGGTCCTAATGTCCTGGTACCCAACTCACTAACGACCATCAGGTCCTAATATCCTGGTACCCAACTCACTAACGACCATCAGGTCCTAATGTCCTGGTACCCAACTCACTAACGACCATCAGGTCCTAATGTCCTGGTACCCAACTCACTAACGACCATCAGGTCCTAATGTCCTGGTACCCAACTCACTAACTACCATCAGGTCCTAATGTCCTGGTACCCAACTCACTAACGACCATCAGGTCCTAACGTCCTGGTACCCAACTCACTAACGACCATCAGGTCCTAATGTCCTGGTACCCAACTCACTAATGACCATCAGGTCCTAATGTCCTGGTACCCAACTCACTAACGACCATCAGGTCCTAATGTCCTGGTACCCAACTCACTAACGACCATCAGGTCCTAATGTCCTGGTACCCAACTCACTAACGACCATCAGGTCCTAATGTCCTGGTACCCAACTCACTAACGGCCATCAGGTCCTAATGTAACAACCATCAGGTCCTAATGTCCTGGTACCCAACTCACTAACGACCATCAAGTCCTAATGTCCTGGTACCCAACTCACTAACGACCATCAGGTCCTAATGTCCTGGTACTCAACTCACTAACGACCATCAGGTCCTAATGTCCTGGTACCCAACTCACTAACGACCATCAGGTCCTAATGTCCTGGTACCCAACTCACTAACGATCATCAGGTCCTAATGTCCTGGTACCCAACTCACTAACGACCATCAGGTCCTAATGTCCTGGTACTCAACTCACTAACGACCATCAGGTCCTAATGTCCTGCTACCCAACTCACTAACGACCATCAGGTCCTAATGTCCTGGTACTCAACTCACTAACGACCATCAGGTCCTAATGTCCTGCTACCCAACTCACTAACGACCATCAGGTCCTAATGTCCTGGTACCCAACTCACTAACGATCATCAGGTCCTAATGTCCTGGTACCCAACTCACTAATGTCCTGGTACCCAACTCACTAACGACCATCAGGTCCTAATGTCCTGGTACCCAACTCACTAACGACCATCAGGTCCTAATGTCCTGGTACCCAACTCACTAACGACCATCAGATCCTAATGTCCTGATACCCAACTCACTAACGACCATCAGGTCCTAATGTCCTGGTACCCAACTCACTAACGACCATCAGGTCCTAATGTCCTGGTACCCAACTCACTAACGACCATCAGGTCCTAATGTCCTGGTACCCAACTCACTAACGACCATCAGGTCCTAACGTCCTGGTACCCAACTCACTAACGACCATCAGGTCCTAATGTCCTGGTACCCAACTCACTAACGACCATCAGGTCCTAATGTCCTGGTACCCAACTCACTAACGACCATCAGGTCCTAATGTCCTGGTACTCAACTCACTAACGACCATCAGGTCCTAATGTCCTGGTACCCAACTCACTAACGACCATCAGGTCCTAATGTCCTGGTACCCAACTCACTAACGACCATCAGGTCCTAATGTCCTGGTACTCAACTCACTAACGACCATCAGGTCCTAATGTCCTGGTACCCATCTCACTAACGACCATCAGGTCCTAATGTCCTGGTACCTAACTCACTAACGACCATCAGGTCCTAATGTCCTGGTACCCAACTCACTAACGACCATCAGGTCCTAATGTCCTGGTACCCAACTCACTAATGACCATCAGGTCCTAATGTCCTGGTACCCAACTCACTAACGACCATCAGGTCCTAATGTCCTGGTACCCAACTCACTAACGACCATCAGGTCCTAATATCCTGGTACCCAACTCACTAACGACCATCAGGTCCTAATGTCCTGGTACCCAACTCACTAACGACCATCAGGTCCTAATATCCTGGTACCCAACTCACTAACGACCATCAGGTCCTAATGTCCTGGTACCCAACTCACTAACGACCATCAGGTCCTAATGTCCTGGTACTCAACTCACTAACGACCATCAGGTCCTAATGTCCTGGTACCCATCTCACTAACGACCATCAGGTCCTAATGTCCTGGTACCTAACTCACTAACGACCATCAGGTCCTAATGTCCTGGTACCCAACTCACTAACGACCATCAGGTCCTGATGTCCTGGTACCCAACTCACTAACGACCATCAGGTCCTAACGTCCTGGTACCCAACTCACTAACGACCATCAGGTCCTAATGTCCTGGTACCCAACTCACTAACGACCATCAGGTCCTAATGTCCTGGTACCCAACTCACTAACGACCATCAGGTCCTAATGTCCTGGTACCCAACTCACTAACGACCATCAGGTCCTAATCTCCTGGTACCCAACTCACTAACGACCATCAGGTCCTAATGTCCTGGTACCCATCTCACTAACGACCATCAGGTCCTAATGTCCTGGTACCCAACTCACTAACGACCATCAGGTCCTGATGTCCTGGTACCCAACTCACTAACGACCATCAGGTCCTAACGTCCTGGTACCCAACTCACTAACGACCATCAGGTCCTAATGTCCTGGTACCCAACTCACTAACGACCATCAGGTCCTAATGTCCTGGTACCCAACTCACTAACGACCATCAGGTCCTAATGTCCTGGTACCCAACTCACTAACGACCATCAGGTCCTAATGTCCTGGTACCCAACTCACTAACGACCATCAGGTCCTAACGTCCTGGTACCCAACTCACTAACAACCATCAGGTCCTAATGTAACGACCATCAGGTCCTAATGTCCTGGTACCCAACTCACTAACGACCATCAGGTCCTAATGTAACGACCATCAGGTCCTAATGTCCTGGTACCCAACTCACTAACGACCATCAGGTCCTAATGTCCTGGTACCCAACTCACTAACGACCATCAGGTCCTAATGTCCTGATACCCAACTCACTAACGACCATCAGGTCCTAATGTCCTGGTACCCAACTCACTAACGACCATCAGGTCCTAATGTCCTGGTACTCAACTCACTAACGACCATCAGGTCCTAATGTCCTGGTACCCAACTCACTAACGACCATCAGGTCCTAATGTCCTGGTACCCATCTCACTAACGACCATCAGGTCCTAATGTCCTGGTACTCAACTCACTAACGACCATCAGGTCCTAATGTAACGACAGTCATGTCCTAATGTAACGACCGTCAGGTCCTAATGTCCTGGTACCCAACTCACTAACGACCATCAGGTCCTAATGTCCTGGTACCCAACTCACTAACGACCATCAGGTCCTAATGTCCTGGTACCCAACTCACTAACGACTATCAGGTCCTAATGTCCTGGTACCCAACTCACTAACGACCATCAGGTCCTAATGTCCTGGTACCCAACTCACTAACGACCATCAGGTCCTAATGTCCTGGTACCCAACTCACTAACGACCATCAGGTCCTAATGTCCTGGTACCCAACTCACTAACAACCATCAGGTCCTAATGTCCTGGTACCCAACTCACTAACGACCATCAGGTCCTAATGTCCTGGTACCCAACTCACTAACTACCATCAGGTCCTAATGTCCTGGTACCCAACTCACTAACGACCATCAGGTCCTAATGTCCTGGTACCCAACTCACTAACGACCATCAGGTCCTAATGTCCTGGTACCCAACTCACTAACGACCATCAGGTCCTAATGTCCTGGTACCCAACTCACTAATGTCCTGGTACCCAACTCACTAACGACCATCAGGTCCTAATGTCCTGGTACCCAACTCACTAACGACCATCAGGTCCTAATGTCCTGGTACCCAACTCACTAACGACCATCAGGTCCTAATGTCCTGGTACCCAACTCACTAACGACCATCAGGTCCTAATGTCCTGGTACCCAACTCACTAACGACCATCAGGTCCTAATGTCCTGGTACCCAACTCACTAACGACCATCAGGTCCTAATGTCCTGGTACCCAACTCACTAACGACCATCAGGTCCTAATGTCCTGGTACTCAACTCACTAACGACCATCAGGTCCTAATGTCCTGGTACCCAACTCACTAACGACCATCAGGTCCTAACGTCCTGGTACCCAACTCACTAACGACCATCAGGTCCTAATGTCCTGGTACCCAACTCACTAACGACCATCAGGTCCTAATGTCCTGGTACCCAACTCACTAACGACCATCAGGACCTAATGTCCTGGTACCCAACTCACTAACGACCATCAGGTCCTAACGTCCTGGTACCCAACTCACTAACGACCATCAGGTCCTAATGTAACGACCATCAGGTCCTAATGTCCTGGTACCCAACTCACTAACGACCATCAGGTCCTAATGTCCTGGTACCCAACTCACTAACGACCATCAGGTCCTAATGTCCTGGTACCCAACTCACTAACGACCATCAGGTCCTAATGTAACGACCATCAGGTCCTAACGTCCTGGTACCCAACTCACTAACGACCATCAGGTCCTAATGTCCTGGTACCCAACTCACTAACGACCATCAGGTCCTAATGTCCTGGTACCCAACTCACTAACGACCATCAGGTCCTAATGTCCTGGTACTCAACTCACTAACGACCATCAGGTCCTAATGTCCTGGTACCCAACTCACTAATGACCATCAGGTCCTAAGGTCCTGGTACCCAGGTGTGAATGGTCCATAGAGTACACCCCCCCTCTCTCCCCTTTCTCCCCCTTAGACGTTCCCGCTGTTGACGAAGCTGGATGTGGAGGTCCTGGGCTGACAACCACACGTGGTCTGTGGTTTTGATGCCGATTACAAAGTTTGTGTGACAAAACTGCCCATTTTAAAGTGGCCTTTTATTGTCCTCAGCACAAGGTGCACCTGTGTAATGATCATGCTGTTTAATCAGCTTCTTGATATGCCACACCTGTCAGGTAGATGGATTGTCTTGAAAAAGGATACATGCTCACTAACAGGGATGTAAACAAGTTTTTTTCATCTCTTGAAACATGGGACCAACACTTCACATGTTGCGTTTATATTTTAGTTTAGTAAACTCAGCAAAAAAAGAAACGTCCTCTCACTGTCAACTGCATTAATTTTCAGAAAACTTAACATCTGTAAATATTTGTATGAACATAAGATTCAACAACTGAGACATAAACTGAACAAGTTCCACAGACATGTGACTAACAGAAATGGAATAATGTGTCCCTGAACAAAGGGGGGGTCAAAATCAAAAGTAACAGTCAGTATCTGGTGTGGCCACCAGCTGCATCAATTACTGCAGTGCATCTCCTCCTCATGGACTGCACCAGATTTACCAGTTCTTGCTGTGAGATGTTACCCCACTCTTTCACCAAGGCACCTGCAAGTTCCCGGACATTTCTGGGGGGAATTGCCCTAGACCTCACCCTCCGATCCAACAGGTCCCAGACGTGCTCAATGGGATTGAGATCCGGGCTCTTCGCTGGCCATGGCAGAACACTGACATTCCTGTCTTGCAGGAAATAACGCACAGTACGAGCAGTATGGCTGGTGGTATTGTCATGTTGGAGGGTTATGTCATGATGAGCCTGCAGGAAGGGTACCACACGAGGGAGGAGGATGTCTCCCTGTAACGCACAGCGTTGAGATTGCCTGCAATGACAACAAGCTCAGTCCGATGATGCCGTGACACACCGCCCCAGACCATGACGGACCCTCCACCTCCAAATTGACCCCGCTCCAGAGTACAGGCCTCGGTGTAATGTTCATTCCTTCGACGAAAAACGCGAATTGGACCATCACCCCTGGTGAGACAAAACCGCGACTCGTCAGTGAAGAGCACTTTTTGCAGGTCCTGTCTGGTCCAGCGACGGTGGGTTTGAGCCCATAGGCCACATTGTTGCCGGTGATGTCTGGTGAGGCCCTGCCTTACAACAGGCCTACAAGTCATCAGTCCAGCCTCTCTCAGCCTATTGCGGACAGTCTGAGAACTGATGGAGGGATTGTGCGTTCCTGGTGTAACTCAGGCAGTTGTTGTTGCCATCCTGTACCTGTCCCGCAAGTGTGATGTTCGGATGTACCGATCCTGTGCAGGTGTTGTTACACGTGGTCTGCCACTGCGAGAACGATCAGCTGTCCATCCTGTCTCCCTGTAGCGCTGTCTTAGGCGTCTCACAGTATGGACATTGCAATTTATTGTACTGGCCACATCTGCAGTCCTCATGCCTCCTTGTAGTATGCCTAAGGCACGTTCACGCAGATGAGCAGGGGGCATCTTTCTTTTGGTGTTTTTCAGAGTCAGTAGAAAGGCCTCTTTAGTGTCCTACGTTTTCATAACTGTGACCTTAATTGCCTACAGTCTGTAAGCTATTAGTGTCTTAACGACTGTTCCACAGGTGCATGTTCATTAATTGTTTATGGTTCATTGAACAAGCATGAGAAACTGTGTTTAAACCCTTTTACCAAGAAGTTCAGTGAAGTTATTTGGATTTTTGCCAATTATCTTTGAAAGACAGGGTAACGAAAAAGGGCCGTTTCTTTTTATTTTCTGAGTTTATACAGTTGAAGTGGGATGTTTACGTACACTTAGGTTGGAGTCATTAAAACTCGTTTTTCAACCACTCCACAAATTTCTTGTTAACAATCTATAGTTTTGGCAAGTCAGTTAGGACATCTACTTTGTGCATGACACAAGTAATTTTTCCAACAATTGTTTTCCAGACAGATTATTTCACTTTGTCACGTTCTGACCATAGTTCTTGTGTGTTTTGCTTGTTTTAGTGTTGGTCAGGACGTGAGCTGGGTGGACATTCTATGTTGTGTGTCTAGTTTGTCTGTTTCTATGTTTGGCCTAATATGGTTCTCAATCAAAGGCAGGTGTTTTGTGTTGTCTCTGATTGGGATTTATATTTAGGTGGCTTGTTTTGTGTTGGGGTTTGTGGGTGGTTGTTTCCTGTCTTTGTGTTTTCTCTGCACCAGATAGGGCTTTATCGGTTTGCCACATTTTTGTTATTTTGTATTGTTGTAAGTGTTCACGTTAATTAAACATGTTGAGCACTGGCTACGCTGCGTGTTGGTCCGATCCCTGCTACACCTTCTCTTCTCGTGAAGAGGAGGAAGGCTGCCGTTACACACTTATAATTCACTGTGTCACAATTCCAGTGGGTCAGAAGTTTACATTCACTAAGTTGACTGTGCCTTTAAACAGCTTGTAAAATTCCAGAAAATGATTTCATGGCTTTAGAAGCTTCTGATAGGCCCATTGACATAATTTGAGTCAATTGGAGGTGTACCTGTGGATGTATTTCAAGGCCTACCTTCAAACTCAGTGCCTCTTTGCTTGACATGATGGGAAAATCATACGGTTTGCAACTGCACATAGGGACAAAGATCATAATTTTTGGAGAAATGTCCTCTGAAACAAAAATAGAACTGTTTGGCCATAATGACCATCGTTATGTTAGGGGGAAAAGGGGGGAGGCTTGCAAGCCGAAGAACAGCATCCCAACCGTGAAGCACGGCGGTGGCAGCATCATGTTGTGGGGGTGGTTTGCTGCAGGAGGGACTTCACAAAATAGATGGCATCATAAGGAAGGAAAATTATGTGGATATATTGAAGCAACATCTCAAGACATCAGTCAGGAAGTAAAAGCTTGGTCACAAATGGGTCTTCCAAATGGACAATGACCCAAAGCATACTTCCAAAGTTGTGGCAAAATGGCTTAAGGACAACAAAGTCAAGGTATTGGAGTGGCCATCACAAAGCCCTGACCTCAATCCTATAGAAAATTTGTGGGCAGAACTGAAAAAGCGTGTGTGAGCAAGGAGGCCTACAAACCGGACTTAGTTACACCAGCTCTGTCAGGAGGAATGGGCCAACATTCACCCACCTTATTGTGGGAAACTTGTGGAAGGCTACCTGAAACGTTTGACCCAAGTTAAACCATTTAAAGGCAATGCTACCAAATACTAATTGAGTGTAAGTAAACTTCTGACCCACTGGTAATGTGATGAAAGAAATAAAAGCTGAAATAAATCATTCTCTCTATTATTATTCAGACATTTCACATTCTTAAAATAAAGTGGTGATCCTAACTGACCTAAGGCAGGGAATTGTTATTAGAATTAAATGTCAGGAATTGTGAAAAACTGAGTTTAAATCTATTTGGCAACGATGTATGTAAACTTCCAACTTCCACTGTTTATTAAATAATAGGTCTGACTCCGATCACCTGTGTATATGTGACAGTAAGAAACCAACTGACCTGTTCTAGAATCCTCATGTGACTGTAAGAAATCAACTGACCTGTTCTAGAATCCTCATGTGACAGTAAGAAACCAACTGACCTGTTCTAGAATCCTCATGTGACAGTAAGAAACCAACTGACCTGTTCTAGAATCCTCTTAAGAAGACAAAGGGCCCAACCCTACCCGGAAACACACAGGCTATTATAAAGCATCCATTCCCCAGTAACCCAGAGGCACATACTTCCCACAAAACCATCTCGGAACTGTTTACATCCTGTTCAGCCACCTTGTTGGGCAGAACAAAAGATGAACAACATTCCCAAAGTTGTACTCCTCCCTCCCCTCTCCTTCCACCACCTCATGCACTCCACCCCTCCCACTCTTTCCACCCCCCCCTCCCTCCCTCCCCACCCCTCCCTCCCCACTCCTTTTACCACCCCTCCCTCCCCACTCCTTCCCCCCCCCCCCCCCTTCCACCACCCCTCCCTCTCCACTCCTTCCACCACCCCTCCCTCTCCCCTGCACTACAGTGTGTGTGTTTACCTTTATCAGGCTGCAGGTAGCTGGAACATCAAGTGTGTTTACCTGTATCAGGCTGCAGGTAGCTGGAACAGTGTGTATGTTTACCTGTATCAGGCTGCAGGTAGTTGGAACAGTGTGTGTTTACCTGTTTCAAGCTGCAGGTAGCTGGAACAGTGTGTGTGTTTACCTGTATCAGGCTGCAGGAAGCTGGAACATCGTGTGTGTTTACCTGTATCAGGCTGCAGGTAGCTGGAACAGTGTGTGTGTTTACCTGTATCAGGCTGCAGGTAGCTGGAACAGTGTGTGTGTTTACCTGTATCAGGCTGCAGGTAGCTGGAACAGTGTGTGTGTTTACCTGTATCAGGCTGCAGGTAGCTGGAACAGTGTGTGTGTTTACCTGTATCAGGCTGCAGGTAGCTGGAACAGTGTGTGTGTGTACCTGTATCAGGCTGCAGGTAGTTGGAACATCGTGTGTGTTTACCTGTTTCAGGCTGCAGGTAGCTGGAACAGTGTGTGTGTTTACCTGTATCAGGCTGCAGGTAGCTGGAACAGTGTGTGTGTTTACCTGTATCAGGCTGCAGGTAGCTGGAACAGTGTGTGTGTGTACCTGTATCAGGCTGCAGGTAGCTGGAACAGTGTGTGTTTACCTGTATCAGGCTGCAGGTAGCTGGAACAGTGTGTGTGTTTACCTGTATCAGGCTGCAGGTAGCTGGAACAGTGTGTGTGTGTACCTGTATCAGGCTGCAGGTAGCTGGAACAGTGTGTGTGTTTACCTGTATCAGGCTGCAGGTAGCTGGAACAGTGTGTGTTTACCTGTATCAGGCTGCAGGTAGATAGACAGAGAGATAAACACATCAAATCTATTTTAACAACACATCATACTGTTGCTCCAGGGTGTGTCTGTGTCTTTGTCTGTGTGTGTGTGTGTGTGTGTGTGTGTGTGTGTGTGTGTGTGTGTGTGTGTGTGTGTGTGTGTGTGTGTGTGTGTGTGTGTGTGTGTCTCATGGGAGGGGAATTTGCTGACGTTGTTGGAGACTCTGATGAGCATGCGAGCTGCTATCAGATGCTCCCCTCTCTTCACATGGATCTGAAATCAATCAAACAATACATCAATACATCAACCAATCAATACATCAACCAATACATCAATCAACCAATACATCAATCAATACATCAATCAACCAACCAATACATCAACCAACCAATACATCAATCAATACATCAATCAATACATCAACCAACCAATACATCAATCAACCAATACATCAACCAATACATCAACCAACCAATACATCAATCAATACATCAACCAATACATCAACCAATACATCAACCAACCAATACATCAATCAATCAATCAATACATCAAGCAACCAACACATCAATTTACCAACCAATACATCAATCAATACATCAATCAACCAATCAACCAACCAATACATCAATCAATACATCAACCAACCAATACATCAACCAATACATCAACCAACCAATACATCAACCAACTAATACATCAATCAATACATCAACCAACCAATCAACTAATCCATCAATCGATCAATACATCAACCAGTCAATACATCAACCAACCAATACATCAACCAACCAATACATCAACAAACCAATACATCAATCAACCAATACATCAACAAACCAATACATCAACCAACTAATTCATCACTCAACCAATACATCAATCAACCAATACATCAATCAACCAATACATCAATCAACCAATACATCAATCAACCAATACATCAGTAAAGGATGCTGGGTAGTGTAGTGGTATAATAGTAGAGGATACTTCAAACAATACAATACATCAATCAATACATCAACAAACCAATACATCAATCAATACATCAACCAATACATCAACCAATACATCAACCAACCAATACATCAATCAACCAACCAATACATCAATCAATACATCAACCAACCAATACATCAACCAATACATCAACCAACCAATACATCAACCAACTAATACATCAACCAATACATCAATCAACCAACCAATACATCAGTAAAGGATGCTGGGTAGTGTAGTGGTATAATAGTAGAGGATGCTAGGTAGTGGCATAGCGGTAGAGGATGCTGGGTAGTGTAGTGGTATAGCTGGGTAGTGTAGTGGTATAGCAGTAGACGATGCTGGATAGTGTAGTGGAGGATGCTGGGTAGTGTAGCTCTACATTAACCAGTATGTATGAGTGGAGGATGATGGGTAGTGTAGTTCTATCTTAACCAGTATGTATGGGTGGAGGATGCTGGGTAGTGTAGTGGTAGAGCAGTAGAGGATGCTGGGTAGTGTAGTTCTACCTTAACCAGGATGTATGAGTGGAGGATGCTGGGTAGTGTAGTTCTACCTTAACCAGGATGTATGAGTGGAGGATGCTGGGTAGTGTAGTGGTAGAGCAGTAGAGGATGCTGGGTAGTGTAGTGGTAGAGCAGTAGAGGATGCTGGGTAGTGTAGTTCTACCTTAACCAGGATGTATGAGTGGAGGATGCTGGGTAGTGTAGTTCTACCTTAACCAGGATGTATGAGTGGAGGATGCTGGGTAGTGTAGTTCTACCTTAACCAGGATGTATGAGTGGAGGATGCTGGGTAGTGTAGTTCTACCTTAACCAGGATGTATGAGTGGAGGATCATGAGGTTGGTGTTCATCTCAGCAGGGATTCTGATCTTCTGTGTCTGCAGCTCAGCTCAATGAACAGCACGTCATGGGCATTACGGTAGTTCCCTGGAACACACATGCACACAAACACGTCCTTTAGGATACGTACATGACTGTGTGTATATGAGTGTGTATATATGAGTGTGTGTATATATGAGTGTGTGTGTGTGTATATATATGAGTGTGTGTATATATATGAGTGTGTACATATGACTGTGTGTATATGAGTGTGTGTATATATGAGTGTATACATATGACTGTGTGTATATGACTGTGTGTATATGAGTGTGTGTGTATATGAGTGTATACATATGACTGTGTGTATATGACTGTGTATATATGAGTGTGTGTGTATATGAGTGTATACATATGACTGTGTGTATATGAGTGTGTGTATATATGAGTGTATACATATGACTGTGTGTATATGACTGTGTGTATATGAGTGTGTGTGTATATGAGTGTATACATATGACTGTGTGTATATGACTGTGTGTATATGAGTGTGTGTGTATATGAGTGTGTGTATATATGAGTGTGTGTATATGAGTGTGTGTGTATATGAGTGTGTGTATATATGAGTGGATGTATATAATATGTGTGTATACATATGACTGTGTGTATATGAGTGTGTGTGTATATGAGTGTGTGTGTATTGTCATGACGTTGGCCTGGGGGTAGGTTTATGACAGTCATAAATACCTCTTCCCCCCCCCCCCCTCCCCGTTCCTCTTCCCTACTGATGTGACATTAGAAAACCCTTTGGTTAACATAGAGATTCTGGGAACATCAGAAGTTGGGGGGAAATGAACTATATTCTGGTAATCCGACCAACTGAACATATGCATATGGTACTTAAGGTATATTATGTCAGTTCGGTTGCCCTCTGACACATTCTCATCAATGATAGAATGACATAAACTCTACTGTGGAAAGTCTAAACATCAGAGGTATCGGATTCACATGGAATTGTTGTTTAATTCAAATGCTTGAATATGAAATTATTTGTGAAGAGATGAAATGTAATTTTAGCTTCCAAATGAGAGATTTGGGTTTTCATAAGTTTGGGCCTCTGCTCAACCAGGGGCCCGCCCCTGTGAAGAGACATGGGTTACAAACTTTTCAGCCACACCCCTCTCCCTCCACTATATAAAGCCATTGACAAAAATATAACTTTCTGTTCCGGGTACATTAGGATGACGATCCCATGTCAGAATGGTTCAGATAATAACAAGAATTTACAACTTTCAGATGAGACTGAAGTAAGATGACGATTGATGTTGACTGCTATTGACGTAAAATATTACTAAATCTTTAAGAGTTTATTCGGAAGATAACAGCTCTATAAATATTATTTCGTGGTGTCCCTCTCTAGTTAATTACATTTACATGATTAGTTCAATCAGGTAATATTAATTACGGAGAAAGTATTTTATAGAATAGTATGTCATAGCAATTAATCTGGCATAGCCAAAGACACGACAGTATATATGAGTGTGTGGATATAATATGTGTGTATACATATGACTGTGTGTTTGTGTAGTACAGTACCAGTCAAAAGTTTGGACACACCGACTCATTCCAGGGTTTTTCTTTATTTTTACTATTTTCTACATTGTAGAATAATAGTGAAGACATCAAAACTATGAAATAACACATGGAATCATGTATTTACCAATAAAGTGTTAAACAATTCAAGAAATTGTCAATAGTCTCTAGTGTAGTCTAGGGGTGAGTCTCAATATTCTCTAGTGTAGTCTAGGGGTGAGTCTCAATAGTCTCTAGTGTAGTCTAGGGGTGAGTCTCAATAGTCTCTAGTGTAGTCTAGGGGTGAGTCTCAATAGTCTCTAGTGTAGTCTAGGGGTGAGTCTCAATATTCTCTAGTGTAGTCTAGGGGTGAGTCTCAATAGTCTCTAGTGTAGTCTAGGGGTGAGTCTCAATAGTCTCTAGTGTAGTCTAGGGGTGAGTCTCAATAGTCTGGTTTAGTCTAGGGGTGAGTCTCAATAGTCTGGTTTAGTCTAGGGGTGTGTCTCAATAGTCTCTAGTGTAGTAAAGGGGTGAGTCTCAATATTCTCTAGTGTAGTCTAGGGGTGAGTCTCAATAGTCTGGTTTAGTCTAGGGGTGAGTCTCAATAGTCTCTAGTGTAGTCTAGGGGTGAGTCTCAATAGTCTCTAGTGTAGTGTAGGGGATTCTCATTAGTATGTTGTCTGTTATACTAATGCTGCCACTTGATTTGGGTCAGGTGGAACTGCTAGTGAGCATTTTAATTTGGCAGTCTAGTTCGACAATTGAGATGCACCGCTAGGAGGAAACAAAACTAGACTATTGAAATGCATCCCTAGAAGGATATTAGTCCACACTATTGAGACTCACCCCTAGAATGGTTTTGAGAGGTCATTACATGCGACCCAAAGTGTCATTATATTCCAACAGTAATGAAAAAAATGACATATCTATATTCTACGAGCGTTACATAATATATTAGATTTAATAATAACAAGACAAGTACAAACCAGCCGAGGCTCTACAACAGTTTTAAAACATTGTAGTGGTCCACATTAGTCCCTCAGACACTTTGACACTTCAGTGATCTGCCCAAAATAACACATTTAAATGTAAATATAGTTACAGCAGTTAATAATTAAAGAGGGAACTATGATCAAATAAAAACATTAAAAAATTAAAATAAGTAAATTGTACAATAGGAAAGTTTCTTTTAGTTATTTTCAGTAGAAACATTTTGACGGATAAATTGTGTGCAAGTGTGAATACATCATGAATTGATGTCTGTGAGAGGTTAAGTGTTAAATAATAGTAACGTGTAAGATAAGGGCCTAGCTTCCATCAAATCAGCTGTTTACCAGCGACAGCCGACAGCTGGTGTTCCATCAAATCAGCTGTTTACCAGCGATAGCCGACAGCTGGTGTTTTGGCAGTGTCGGAGGTGTAGCTGAATCCAAATCAGCTGTCAAATCGGTAAGCACGAAAAGTACACCGGTCCCTCTCGGGTTACAAGTTCAGAACGAGTGTGTTGTTTATATAGAAAATATTGACGCTGAATTTGGGAAAAATCATTATAACCTAATCGAGGTGTAGATTACATCTCACATTCCAGTGTTCGAACCAAGGCTACATGGGATTTCTGTTAATGTACCTTCCTGCAGCCAAGGTATATTTGACAGCTCTTTATTTTTTTATTTAAGTCAGTTAATAAGAACAAATTATTTTTTTTCGATGACAGCCTAGGAACTGCATTAGAGCTGTCAATTTGGGGTGAGGAGGCAGGTAGCCTAGTGGTTAGAGTGTTGGACTAGTAACCGAAAGGTTGCAAGATTGAATCCCCCGAGCTGACGAGGTAAAATTCTGTCGTTCTGCCCCTGAATAAGGCACTGTTCCTAGGCTGTCTTTTTAAATAAGAATTTGTTCTTAACTGACTTGCCTTGTCAAATAAAATAGACAGAGCTATGGATGCCAGGACTTGACCATCCATGATATCAGAATTATAGTTTTAATAATGTTTTAAAGCTATACAGTGTTTGTTTTGCATTGTTTAGAAACATTGGAGTAAAACAAGCTTATATTTTGGGTTTTGATGGGTTACGACAGTTGAGCTAAACTCATGAGGTATTCATATGTTATATTCTTCAAGAATCAATGGGTAGATATAATTCATTTATAAGTAAAAAAATGGGTGTAGCAACTAAGGATTCTAGCTTTAAGGCTGTAACTATGAGAGCTGGGAAACCGTTATTGGTTAAACCAAAGCCACACCAGCTATGCCCCATGCTATTAGCTAGCCTAGCAGCTAGCAGAGCCACAGCAGCTATGCCCCAGGCTATTAGCTAGCCTAGCAGCTAACAGAGCCACAGCAGCTATGCCCCAGGCTATTAGCTAGCCTAGCAGCTAGCAGAGCCACAGCAGCTATGCCCCAGGCTATTAGCTAGCCAGCAGCTGTACCATTAACAGAGCCAAACTGAGAGGCAAGGCAGCCTGAGAGAAGGCAGTGGGTCGGGGAGCACTTCCTGATGTGGTTGATGACCCTGAAAAAGTAGGAAAAACAGAGATATTGTTCAGTAAATTACAAAAGGGGATTGTCTTTTCATGTTTCTGTTCAAATGTTGACTTTGCTCTTATAGATGTGTACGGTGACAGTGAAACAGGGGCGGACTGGGACCAGAAATTGGCCCTGGCATTTCTAACATATTGGCCATTTTTTTTCTAAATTATTAGCCAGATAATTATAATTTTTACCCCCAGAAAAACACGTTAGACAGACCCACTGGACTGAAAATGGACCAGCCCATCTGGGCATTTGCCCAAAATGCCAGATGGCCAGTCCGCACCTGGAGATGAATACTTACCAGCACTGACACTTCCTGATAGAATGTTCAGGGAGGTGGAACTGCTGGTGAGAAGTGCCTGTACGCTGCTTGAGCTGGGAACCGAAGACTGCTTGTCGAACACGAGGGTCATGTCGGTAACTACAGATCCACTCCTACTCAGGAGAAGGAGAGAAAATGGACAACCCTCAGAAATCATCATCATCATCATCATCATCAGCAGCATTGTCAAATAACAGAAGGTAGAACAGGAACCTAGTCAATCAGTAATGAGAATTCATACACTTACCGAAACGATCTGACAATGGAACGACGGAAGCCTGGGGTTTTAGCAAAAGCCTTGTTCACCTGCGTTGAAAGATTTAACATAGGATTATGATGATAGGGTTTTACAGGAGGCATGTACAGGCTCACTGATGATAGGGTTTTACAGGAGGCATGTACAGGCTCACTGATGATAGGGTTTTACAGGAGGCTTGTATGGCTCACTGATGATAGGGTTTTACAGGAGGCATGTACAGGCTCACTGATGATAGGGTTTTACAGGAGGCATGTACAGGCTCACTGATGATAGGGTTTTACAGGAGGCATGTACAGGCTCACTGATGATAGGGTTTTACACGAGGCATGTACAGGCTCACTGATGATATGGTTTTACAGGAGGCATGTACAGGCTCACTAATTATAGGGTTTTACAGGAGGCATGTACAGGCTCCTTGATGATAGGGGTTTACAGGAGGCATGTACAGGCTCACTGATGATAGGGTTTTACAGGAGGCATGTACAGGCTCCTTGATGATAGGGTTTTACAGGAGGCATGTACGGTTCACTGATGATAGGGTTTTACAGGAGGCATGTACAGGCTCACTGATGATAGGGTTTTACAGGAGGCATGTACAGGCTCACTGATGATAGGGTTTTACAGGAGGCATGTACAGGCTCACTGATGATAGGGTTTTACAGGAGGCATGTACAGGCTCACTGATGATAGGGTTTTACAGGAGGCTTGTATGGCTCACTGATGATAGGGTTTTACAGGAGGCATGTACAGGCTCACTGATGATAGGGTTTTACAGGAGGCATGTACAGGCTCACTGATGATAGGGTTTTACAGGA
Source organism: Salvelinus namaycush (assembly GCF_016432855.1). Taxonomy (NCBI): domain Eukaryota; kingdom Metazoa; phylum Chordata; class Actinopteri; order Salmoniformes; family Salmonidae; genus Salvelinus; species Salvelinus namaycush. The sequence continues at coordinate 110,392 of NW_024060053.1, forward strand.
GGCATGCATGGCTCACTGATGATAGGGTTTTACAGGAGGCATGTACAGGCTCACTGATGATAGGGTTTTACAGGAGGCATGTACAGGCTCAATGATGATAGGGTTTTACAGGAGGCATGTACAGGCTCACTGATGATAGGGTTTTACAGGAGGCATGTACAGGCTCACTGATGATAGGGTTTTACAGGAGGCATGTACAGGCTCACTAATGATAGGGTTTTACAGGAGGCATGTACAGGCTCACTGATGATAGGGTTTTACAGGAGGCATGTACAGGTTCACTGATGATAGGGTTTTACAGGAGGCATGTACAGGTCTAAAAGGGACAATTACATTTATTTATTAAGCCTTTATTTAACTAGGCAAGTCAGCTAAGATCAAATTCTTATTTACAATGACGGCCTACCCCCTCGGCCAAACCCTAACCAGGACGACGCTGGGCCAATTGTGCACTGCCCTATGGGACTCCCAATCACGGCCGGTTGTGATACAGCCTGGAATCGAACCAGGGTCTGTAGTGGCGCCTCTAGCACTGAGATGCAGTGCCTTAGACCGTTGTGATACAGCCTGGAATTGAAGCAGGGTCTGTAGTGACGCCTCTAGCACTGAGATGCAGTGCCTTAGACCGCTGTGATACAGCCTGGAATTGAACCAGGGTCTGTAGTGACGCCTCTAGCACTGAGATGCAGTGCCTTAGACCGCTGTGATACAGCCTGGAATTGAACCAGGGTCTGTAGTGACGCCTCTAGCACTGAGATGCAGTGCCTTAGACCGCTGTGATACAGCCTGGAATTGAACCAGGGTCTGTAGTGACACCTCTAGCACTGAGATGCAGCTGGCATGGAATCGCCTAGATACTTACCTCAGAGGTCACTTTGGCAGCCAGATTCTTGAACTCTGAAGAGGACGAGTTGGAAAGATCTGAGTTGAACGTCTGGTCGAGACTGAACTGAAGACTCATTGCTCCTTCACTAGAAGATGGAGGGTCAGTTGATGCGGAAGTGGTTGCTGCTGCAGGAGTGGTGGTGGTGACAGCTGCTGCAGGAGGGGTGGTGGTGACAGCTGCTGACTTTGCTCTTATAGATGTGTACGGTGACAGTGAAACAGGGGCGGACTGGGACCAGAAATTGGCCCTGGCATTTTGAACATATTGGCTCATTTCCCCCCAAATTATTAGCCAGATAATTATAATTTTTACCCCCAGAAAAACACTGGGCTGAAAATGGACCAGCCCATCTGGGCATTTGCCCAAAATGCCAGATGGCCAGTCCGCACCTGGAGATGAATACTTACCAGCACTGATGCTTCCTGATAGAATGTTCAGGGAGGTGGAACTGCTGGTGAGAAGTGCTGGTACGCTGCTTGAGCTGGGAACCGAAGTCTGCTTGTCGAACACGAGGGTCATGTCGGTAACTACAGATCCACTCCTACTCAGGAGAAGGAGAGAAAATGGACAACCCTCAGAAATCATTATCATCATCAGCATTGTCAAATAACAGAAGGTAGAACAGAAACCTAGTCAACCAGTAATGAGAATTCATACACTTACCGAAACGATCTGACAATGGAACGACGGAAGCCTGGGGTTTTAGCAAAAGCCTTGTTCACCTGCGTTGAAAGATTTAACATAGGATTATGATGATAGGGTTTTACAGGAGGCATGTACAGGCTCACTGATGATAGGGTTTTACAGGAGGCATGTACAGGCTCACTGATGATAGGGTTTTACAGGAGGCATGTACAGGTCTAAAAGGGACAATTACATTTATTTATTAAACCTTTATTTTACTAGGTAAGTCAGTTAAGAACAAATTCTTATTTACAATGACGGCCAAACCCTAACCAGGACGACGCTGGGCCAATTGTCCACCGCCCTTTGGAACTCCCAATCACGGCCGGTTGTGATACAGCCTGGAATCGAACCAGGGTCTGCAGCGACACCTTTTGCACTGAGATGCAGTGACTTAGACCGCTGTGATACAGCCTGGAATCAAAACAGGGTCTGTAGTGACGCCTCTAGCACTGAGATGCAGTGCCTTAGACCGCTGTGATACAGCCTGGAATCGAACCAGGGTCTGTAGTGACGCCTCTAGCACTGAGATGCAGTGCCTTAGACCGCTGCCCTACGATTTCCCCCCCAAAATGGTTTGTCATACAACAGTAAAACACGTGTCAAACAGCCTTCCTCCCAATGAAGTTTCTGTGTGAGAATTACCAGAACAATCTGAGCTACCAGAAATATTTCCCTTCCTACGCTGGCGTGGAATCGCCTAGATACTTACCTCAGAGGTCACTTTGGCAGCCAGAGTCTTGAACTCTGAAGAGGACGGGTTGGAAAGATTTGAGTTGAACGTCTGGTCGAGACTGAACTGAAGACTCATTGCTCCTTCACTAGAAGATGGAGGGTCAGTTGATGCGACAGCAGCGGAAGTGGTTGCTGCTGCAGGAGTGGTGGTGGTGACAGCTGCTGCAGGAGGGGTGGTGGTGACAGCTACTGCAGGGGCAGTGGTGGTGACAGCTGCTGCAGGGGCGGTGGTGGTGACAGCTGCTGCAGGAGCGGTGGTGATGGTGGTGGTGACAGCTGCTGCAGGAGCGGTGGTGGTGACAGCTGCTGCAGGAGCAGTGGTGGTGACAGCTGCTGCAGGAGTGGTGGTGGTAACAGCTGCTGCAGGAGTGGTGGTGGTAACAGCTGCTGCAGGGGCAGTGGTGGTGACAGCTGCTGCAGGAGTGGTGGTGGTAACAGCTGCTGCAGGAGAGGTGGTGGTGACAGCTACTGCAGGGACTGTGGTGGTGACAGCTACTGCAGGGACTGTGGTGGTGACAGCTACTGCAGGGACTGTGGTGGTGACAGCTACTGCAGGGACTGTGGTGGTGACAGCTACTGCAGGGACTGTGGTGGTGACAGCTACTGCAGGGGCGGTGGTGGTGACAGCTGCTGCAGGAGCAGTGGTGGTGACAGCTGCTGCAGGGGCAGTGGTGGTGACAGCTGCTGCAGGGGCAGTGGTTGTAACAGCTAATGCAGGAGCAGTGGTGGTGACAGCTGCTGCAGGAGCGGTGGTGGTGACAGCTACTCCAGGGACTGTGGTGGTGACAGCTACTGCAGGGACTGTGGTGGTGACAGCTACTGCAGGGACTGTGGTGGTGACAGCTACTGCAGGGACTGTGGTGGTGACAGCTACTGCAGGGGCGGTGGTGGTGACAGCTGCTGCAGGGACTGTGGTGGTGACAGCTACTGCAGGGACTGTGGTGGTGACAGCTACTGCAGGGGCGGTGGTGGTGACAGCTGCTGCAGGAGCAGTGGTGGTGACAGCTGCTGCAGGGGCAGTGGTTGTAACAGCTACTGCAGGGACTGTGGTGGTGACAGCTACTGCAGGGACTGTGGTGGTGACAGCTACTGCAGGGACTGTGGTGGTGACAGCTACTGCAGGGGCGGTGGTGGTGACAGCTGCTGCAGGAGCAGTGGTGGTGACAGCTGCTGCAGGGGCAGTGGTGGTGACAGCTACTGCAGGGACTGTGGTGGTGACAGCTACTGCAGGGGCAGTGGTGGTGACAGCTGCTGCAGGGGCAGTGGTGGTGACAGCTGCTGCAGGGGCGGTGGTGGTGACAGCTGCTGCAGGAGCGGTGGTGGTGACAGCTGCTGCAGGAGTGGTGGTGGTGACAGCTGCTGCAGGGGCGGTGGTGGTGACAGCTGCTGCAGGGTCGGTGGTGGTGACAGCTGCTGCAGGGGCGGTGGTGGTAACAGCTGCTGCAGGGGCGGTGGTGGTGACAGCTGCTGCAGGGGCAGTGGTGGTGACAGCTACTGCAGGAGTGGTGGTGGTAACAGCTGCTGCAGGGGCGGTGGTGGTGACAGCTGCTGCAGGGGCAGTGGTGGTGACAGCTGCTGCAGGGGCAGTGGTGGTGACAGCTGCTGCAGGGGTGGTGGTGGTGACAGCTGCTGCAGGGGCGGTGGTTGTGACAGCTACTGCAGGGACTGTGGTGGTGACAGCTACTGCAGGGACTGTGGTGGTGACAGCTACTGCAGGGGCAGTGGTGGTGACAGCTGCTGCAGGGGCAGTGGTGGTGACAGCTGCTGCAGGGGCGGTGGTGGTGACAGCTGCTGCAGGAGCGGTGGTGGTGACAGCTGCTGCAGGAGTGGTGGTGGTGACAGCTGCTGCAGGGGCGGTGGTGGTGACAGCTGCTGCAGGGGCGGTGGTGGTAACAGCTGCTGCAGGGGCGGTGGTGGTGACAGCTGCTGCAGGGGCAGTGGTGGTGACAGCTGCTGCAGGAGCGGTGGTGGTGACAGCTGCTGCAGGAGCGGTGGTGGTGACAGCTGCTGCAGGGGCGGTGGTGGTGACAGCTGCTGCAGGGGCGGTGGTGGTGACAGCTGCTGCAGCAGCAGTGGTGGTGACAGCTGCTGCAGGAGCGGTGGTGGTGACAGCTGCTGCAGGTGCGGTGGTGGTAACAGCTGCTGCAGGGGCAGTGGTGGTGACAGCTGCTGCAAGAGCGGTGGTGGTAACAATTGCTGCAGGGGCGGTGGTGGTGACAGCTGCTGCAGGGGCAGTGGTGGTAACAGCTGCTGCAGGGCCGGTGGTGGTGACAGCTGCTGCAAGAGCGGTGGTGGTAACAATTGCTGCAGGGGCGGTGGTGGTGACAGCTGCTGCAGGGGCAGTGGTGGTGACAGCTGCTGCAGGGGCGGTGGTGGTAACAGCTGCTGCAAGAGCGGTGGTGGTAACAGCTGCTGCAGGGGCGGTGGTGGTGACAGCTGCTGCAGGGGCAGTGGTGGTGACAGCTGCTGCAGGGGCAGTGGTGGTGACAGCTGCTGCAGGGGCAGTGGTGGTAACAGCTGCTGCAAGAGTGGTGGTGGTAACAGCTGCTGCAGGGGCAGTGGTGGTGACAGCTGCTGCAGGGGCAGTGGTGGTGACAGCTGCTGCAAGAGCGGTGGTGGTAACAGCTGCTGCAGGGACAGTGGTGGTGACAGCTGCTGCAGGGGCGGTGGTGGTGACAGCTGCTGCAGGGGCGGTGGTGGTGACAGCTGCTGCAGGGACGGTGGTGGTAACAGCTGCTGCAGGGGCGGTGGTGGTAACAGCTGCTGCAGGGGCGGTGGTGGTGACAGCTGCTGCAGGGGCAGTGGTGGTAACAGCTGCTGCAGGAGCGGTGGTGGTAACAGCTGCTGCAAGAGCGGTGGTGGTAAAGGCTGCTGCAGGGGCGGTGGTGGTGACAGCTGCTGCAGGGCCGGTGGTGGTGACAGCTGCTGCAAGAGCGGTGGTGGTAACAATTGCTGCAGGGGCGGTGGTGGTGACAGCTGCTGCAGGGGCAGTGGTGGTGACAGCTGCTGCAGGGGCGGTGGTGGTGACAGCTGCTGCAGGGGCAGTGGTGGTGACAGCTGCTGCAGGAGCGGTGGTGGTAACAGCTGCTGCAAGAGCGGTGGTGGTAACAGCTGCTGCAGGGGCGGTGGTGGTGACAGCTGCTGCAGGGGCAGTGGTGGTGACAGCTGCTGCAGGGGCAGTGGTGGTGACAGCTGCTGCAAGAGCGGTGGTGGTAACAGCTGCTGCAGGGGCAGTGGTGGTGACAGCTGCTGCAGGGGCAGTGGTGGTGACAGCTGCTGCAAGAGCGGTGGTGGTAACAGCTGCTGCAGGGACAGTGGTGGTGACAGCTGCTGCAGGGGCGGTGGTGGTGACAGCTGCTGCAGGGGCGGTGGTGGTGACAGCTGCTGCAGGGGCGGTGGTGGTGACAGCTGCTGCAGGGACGGTGGTGGTAACAGCTGCTGCAGGGGCGGTGGTGGTGACAGCTGCTGCAGGTGCGGTGGTGGTAACAGCTGCTGCAGGGGCGGTGGTGGTGACAGCTGCTGCAGGGGCAGTGGTGGTAACAGCTGCTGCAAGAGCGGTGGTGGTAACAGCTGCTGCAGGGACAGTGGTGGTGACAGCTGCTGCAAGGGCGGTGGTGGTGACAGCTGCTGCAGGGGCGGTGGTGGTGACAGCTGCTGCAAGAGCAGTGGTGGTAACAGCTGCTGCAGGGCCGGTGGTGGTAACAGCTGCTGCAGGGCCAGTGGTGGTAACAGCTGCTGCAGGGGTGGTGGTGGTGACAGCTGCTGCAGGTGCGGTGGTGGTAACAGCTGCTGCAGGGCCGGTGGTGGTGACAGCTGCTGCAGGGACAGTGGTGGTAACAGCTGCTGCAGGGGAAGTGGTGGTGACAGCTGCTGCAGGTGCGGTGGTGGTAACAGCTGCTGCAGGGCCGGTGGTGGTGACAGCTGCTGCAGGGGCGGTGGTGGTGACAGCTGCTGCAGGGGCGGTGGTGGTGACAGGTGCTGCAGGCGCAGTGGTGGTGACAGCTGCTGCAAGAGCGGTGGTGGTAACAATTGCTGCAGGGGCGGTGGTGGTGACAGCTGCTGCAGGGGCGGTGGTGGTGACAGCTGCTGCAGGGGCGGTGGTGGTGACAGCTGCTGCAAGAGCGGTGGTGGTAACAGCTGCTGCAGGGACAGTGGTGGTGACAGCTGCTGCAGGGGCGGTGGTGGTGACAGCTGCTGCAGGGGCAGTGGTGGTAACAGCTGCTGCAGGGGCGGTGGTGGTAACAGCTGCTGCAGGAGCGGTGGTGGTAACAGCTGCTGCAAGGGCAGTGGTGGTGACCGCTGCTGCAGGGACAGTGGTGGTAACAGCTGCTGCAAGAGCAGTGGTGGTAACAATTGCTGCAGGGGCGGTGGTGGTGACAGCTGCTGCAGGGGCGGTGGTGGTGACAGCTGCTGCAGGAGCGGTGGTGGTGACAGCTGCTGCAGGGGCAGTGGTGGTAACAGCTGCTGCAGGGGCAGTGGTGGTAACAGCTGCTGCAGGGGCGGTGGTGGTAACAGCTGCTGCAAGAGCGGTGGTGGTAACAGCTGCTGCATGGGCAGTGGTGGTGACAGCTGCTGCAGGGGCGGTGGTGGTGACAGCTGCTGCAGGGGCAGTGGTGGTGACAGCTGCTGCAGGGGCAGTGGTGGTAACAGCTGCTGCAGGGGTGGTGGTGGTAACAGCTGCTGCAGGGGCAGTGGTGGTAACAGCTGCTGCAGGGGTGGTGGTGGTGACAGCTGCTGCAGGGCCGGTGGTGGTGACAGCTGCTGCAAGAGCGGTGGTGGTAACAATTGCTGCAGGGGCGGTGGTGGTGACAGCTGCTGCAGGGGCAGTGGTGGTAACAGCTGCTGCAGGGGCAGTGGTGGTAACAGCTGCTGCAGGGCCGGTGGTGGTGACAGCTGCTGCAAGAGCGGTGGTGGTAACAGCTGCTGCAGGGGCAGTGGTGGTGACAGCTGCTGCAGGGGCGGTGGTGGTGACAGCTGCTGCAGGGGCAGTGGTGGTAACAGCTGCTGCAGGAGCGGTGGTGGTAACAGCTGCTGCAAGAGCGGTGGTGGTAACAGCTGCTGCAGGGGCGGTGGTGGTGACAGCTGCTGCAGGGGCAGTGGTGGTGACAGCTGCTGCAGGGGCAGTGGTGGTAACAGCTGCTGCAAGAGCGGTGGTGGTAACAGCTGCTGCAGGGGCAGTGGTGGTGACAGCTACTGCAGGGGAAGTGGTGGTAACAGCTGCTGCAAGAGCGGTGGTGGTAACAGCTGCTGCAGGGACAGTGGTGGTGACAGCTGCTGCAGGGGCGGTGGTGGTGACAGCTGCTGCAGGGGCGGTGGTGGTGACAGCTGCTGCAGGGACGGTGGTGGTAACAGCTGCTGCAGGGGCGGTGGTGGTAACAGCTGCTGCAGGGCCGGTGGTGGTGACAGCTGCTGCAGGGGTGGTGGTGGTGACAGCTGCTGCAGGGGCGGTGGTGGTGACAGCTGCTGCAGGCGCAGTGGTGGTGACACCTGCTGCAGGAGCAGTGGTGGTGACAGCTGCTGCAAGAGCGGTGGTGGTAACAATTGCTGCAGGGGCGGTGGTGGTGACAGCTGCTGCAGGGGCAGTGGTGGTGACAGCTGCTGCAGGGGCGGTGGTGGTGACAGCTGCTGTAGGGGCAGTGGTGGTAACAGCTGCTGCAGGAGCGGTGGTGGTAACAGCTGCTGCAAGAGCGGTGGTGGTAACAGCTGCTGCAGGGGCGGTGGTGGTGACAGCTGCTGCAGGGGCGGTGGTGGTGACAGCTGCTGCAGGGGCAGTGGTGGTGACAGCTGCTGCAGGGGCAGTGGTGGTAACAGCTGCTGCAAGAGCGGTGGTGGTAACAGCTGCTGCAGGGGCGGTGGTGGTGACAGCTGCTGCAGGAGCGGTGGTGGTAACAGCTGCTGCAAGAGCGGTGGTGGTAACAGCTGCTGCAGGGGCGGTGGTTGTGACAGCTGCTGCAGGGGCAGTGGTGGTGACAGCTGCTGCAGGGGCAGTGGTGGTAACAGCTGCTGCAAGAGCGGTGGTGGTAACAGCTGCTGCAGGGGCAGTGGTGGTAACAGCTGCTGCAAGAGCGGTGGTGGTAACAGCTGCTGCAGGGGCAGTGGTGGTGACAGCTACTGCAGGGGAAGTGGTGGTAACAGCTGCTGCAAGAGCGGTGGTGGTAACAGCTGCTGCAGGGACAGTGGTGGTAACAGCTGCTGCAGGGCCGGTGGTGGTGACAGCTGCTGCAGGGGCGGTGGTGGTGACAGCTGCTGCAGGGGCGGTGGTGGTGACAGGTGCTGCAGGCGCAGTGGTGGTGACAGCTGCTGCAAGAGCGGTGGTGGTAACAATTGCTGCAGGGGCGGTGGTGGTGACAGCTGCTGCAGGGGCGGTGGTGGTGACAGCTGCTGCAGGGGCGGTGGTGGTGACAGCTGCTGCAAGAGCGGTGGTGGTAACAGCTGCTGCAGGGACAGTGGTGGTGACAGCTGCTGCAGGGGCAGTGGTGGTGACAGCTGCTGCAGGGGCAGTGGTGGTAACAGCTGCTGCAGGGGCGGTGGTGGTAACAGCTGCTGCAGGAGCGGTGGTGGTAACAGCTGCTGCAAAGGCAGTGGTGGTGACAGCTGCTGCAGGGACAGTGGTGGTAACAGCTGCTGCAAGAGCAGTGGTGGTAACAATTGCTGCAGGGGCGGTGGTGGTGACAGCTGCTGCAGGGACGGTGGTGGTGACAGCTGCTGCAGGAGCGGTGGTGGTGACAGCTGCTGCAGGGGCAGTGGTGGTAACAGCTGCTGCAGGGGCAGTGGTGGTAACAGCTGCTGCAGGGGCGGTGGTGGTAACAGCTGCTGCAAGAGCGGTGGTGGTAACAGCTGCTGCATGGGCAGTGGTGGTGACAGCTGCTGCAGGGGCGGTGGTGGTGACAGCTGCTGCAGGGGCAGTGGTGGTGACAGCTGCTGCAGGGGCAGTGGTGGTAACAGCTGCTGCAGGGGTGGTGGTGGTAACAGCTGCTGCAGGGGCAGTGGTGGTAACAGCTGCTGCAGGGGCAGTGGTGGTAACAGCTGCTGCAGGGCCGGTGGTGGTGACAGCTGCTGCAAGAGCGGTGGTGGTAACAATTGCTGCAGGGGCGGTGGTGGTGACAGCTGCTGCAGGGGCAGTGGTGGTAACAGCTGCTGCAGGGGCAGTGGTGGTAACAGCTGCTGCAGGGCCGGTGGTGGTGACAGCTGCTGCAAGAGCGGTGGTGGTAACAGCTGCTGCAGGGGCAGTGGTGGTGACAGCTGCTGCAGGGGCGGTGGTGGTGACAGCTGCTGCAGGGGCAGTGGTGGTAACAGCTGCTGCAGGAGCGGTGGTGGTAACAGCTGCTGCAAGAGCGGTGGTGGTAACAGCTGCTGCAGGGGCGGTGGTGGTGACAGCTGCTGCAGGGGCAGTGGTGGTGACAGCTGCTGCAGGGGCAGTGGTGGTAACAGCTGCTGCAAGAGCGGTGGTGGTAACAGCTGCTGCAGGGGCAGTGGTGGTGACAGCTACTGCAGGGGCGGTGGTGGTGACAGCTGCTGCAGGGACAGTGGTGGTAACAGCTGCTGCAGGGGCGGTGGTGGTAACAGCTGCTGCAGGGCCGGTGGTGGTGACAGCTGCTGCAGGGGCGGTGGTGGTGACAGCTGCTGCAGGGGCGGTGGTGGTGACAGGTGCTGCAGGCGCAGTGGTGGTGACAGCTGCTGCAGGGGCAGTGGTTGTTACAGCTGCTGCAGGAGCGGTGGTGGTGACAGCTGCTGCAAGAGCGGTGGTGGTAACAGCTGCTGCAAGAGCAGTGGTGGTAACAGCTGCTGCAGGGGCGGTGGTGGTAACAGCTGCTGCAGGGTCGGTGGTGGTGACAGCTGCTGCAGGGCCGGTGGTGGTGACAGCTGCTGCAGGGACGGTGGTGGTAACAGCTGCTGCAGGGGCGGTGGTGGTGACAGCTCCTGCAGGGCCGGTGGTGGTGACAGCTGCTGCAGGGACGGTGGTGGTAACAGCTGCTGCAGGGGCGGTGGTGGTGACAGCTGCTGCAGGGGCGGTGGTGGTGACAGCTGCTGCAGGTGCGGTGGTGGTAACAGCTGCTGCAGGGCCGGTGGTGGTGACAGCTGCTGCAGGGGCGGTGGTGGTGACAGCTGCTGCAGGGGCAGTGGTTGTGACAGCTGCTGCAGGGGCGGTGGTGGTGACAGCTGCTGCAGGAGTGGTGGTGGTGACAGCTGCTGCAGGGGCGGTGGTGGTGACAGGTGCTGCAGGAGTGGTGGTGGTGACAGCTGCTGCAGGGGCGGTGGTGGTGACAGCTGCTGCAGGGGCAGTGGTTGTGACAGCTGCTGCAGGGGCGGTGGTGGTGACAGCTGCTGCAGGAGTGGTGGTGGTGACAGCTGCTGCAGGAGTGGTGGTGGTGACAGCTGCTGCAGGGCCGGTGGTGGTGACAGCTGCTGCAGGAGTGGTGGTGGTGACAGCTGCTGCAGGGGCGGTGGTGGTGACAGCTGCTGCAGGGGCAGTGGTTGTGACAGCTGCTGCAGGGGCGGTGGTGGTGACAGCTGCTGCAGGGGCGGTGGTGGTGACAGCTGCTGCAAGAGCGGTGGTGGTAACAGCTGCTGCAAGAGCGGTGGTGGTAACAGCTGCTGCAGGGGCGGTGGTGGTAACAGCTGCTGCAGGGGCGGTGGTGGTGACAGCTGCTGCAGGTGCGGTGGTGGTAACAGCTGCTGCAGGGCCGGTGGTGGTGACAGCTGCTGCAGGGGCGGTGGTGGTGACAGGTGCTGCAGGGGCGGTGGTGGTGACAGGTGCTGCAGGCGCAGTGGTGGTGACAGCTGCTGCAGGCGCAGTGGTGGTGACAGCTGCTGCAGGGACAGTGGTGGTAACAGCTGCTGCAGGTGCGGTGGTGGTAACAGCTGCTGCAGGGCCTGTGGTGGTAACAGCTGCTGCAGGGGCGGTGGTGGTGACAGCTGCTGCAGGTGCGGTGGTGGTAACAGCTGCTGCAGGACCGGTGGTGGTGACAGCTGCTGTAGGGGCGGTGGTGGTGACAGCTGCTGCAGGGGAAGTGGTGGTGACAGCTGCTGCAGGGGCAGTGGTGGTGACAGCTGCTGCAGGGGCAGTGGTGGTAACAGCTGCTGCAGGGGTGATGGTGGTGACAGCTGCTGCAGGGGCGGTGGTGGTGACAGCTGCTGCAGGCGCAGTGGTGGTGACACCTGCTGCAGGGGCAGTGGTGGTGACAGCTGCTGCAAGAGCGGTGGTGGTAACAATTGCTGCAGGGACAGTGGTGGTGACAGCTGCTGCAGGGGCAGTGGTGGTGACAGCTGCTGCAGGGGCGGTGGTGGTGACAGCTGCTGTAGGGGCAGTGGTGGTAACAGCTGCTGCAGGAGCGGTGGTGGTAACAGCTACTGCAAGAGCGGTGGTGGTAACAGCTGCTGCAGGAGCGGTGGTGGTGACAGCTTCTGCAGGGGCAGTGGTAGTGACAGCTGCTGCAGGGGCAGTGGTGGTAACAGCTGCTGCAGGGGCGGTGGTGGTGACAGCTGCTGCAGGGGCGGTGGTGGTGACAGCTGCTGCAGGGGCGGTGGTGGTGACAGCTGCTGCAGGGCCGGTGGTGGTGACAGCTGCTGCAGGGACAGTGGTGGTAACAGCTGCTGCAGGGGCGGTGGTGGTGACAGCTGCTGCAGGTGCGGTGGTGGTAACAGCTGCTGCAGGGCCGGTGGTGGTGACAGCTGCTGCAGGGGCGGTGGTGGTGACAGCTGCTGCAGGGGCGGTGGTGGTGACAGCTGCTGCAGGGGCGGTGGTGGTGACAGCTGCTGCAGGGGCGGTGGTGGTGACAGGTGCTGGAGGCGCAGTGGTGGTGACAGCTGCTGCAGGGGCGGTGGTGGTGACAGCTGCTGCAGGGGCGGTGGTGGTAACAGCTACTGCAGGGGCAGTGGTGGTAACAGCTGCTGCAAGAGCGGTGGTGGTAACAGCTGCTGCAGGGGCAGTGGTGGTGACAGCTGCTGCAGGGACAGTGGTGGTAACAGCTGCTGCAAGAGCGGTGGTGGTAACAGCTGCTGCAGGGGCAGTGGTGGTGACAGCTGCTGCAGGGACAGTGGTGGTAACAGCTGCTGCAAGAGCGGTGGTGGTAACAGCTGCTGCAGGGGCAGTGGTGGTGACAGCTGCTGCAGGGGCGGTGGTGGTGACAGCTGCTGCAGGTGCGGTGGTGGTAACAGCTGCTGCAGGGCCGGTGGTGGTGACAGCTGCTGCAGGGGCGGTGGTGGTGACAGCTGCTGCAGGGGCAGTGGTTGTGACAGCTGCTGCAGGGGCGGTGGTGGTGACAGCTGCTGCAGGAGCGGTGGTGGTGACAGCTGCTGCAGGGGCAGTGGTGGTGTCAGCTGCTGCAGGGGCAGTGGTGGTAACAGCTGCTGCAGGGGCAGTGGTGGTAACAGCTGCTGCAGGGTCGGTGGTGGTGACAGCTGCTGCAGGGCCGGTGGTGGTGACAGCTGCTGCAGGGACGGTGGTGGTAACAGCTGCTGCAGGGGCGGTGGTGGTGACAGCTCCTGCAGGGCCGGTGGTGGTGACAGCTGCTGCAGGGACGGTGGTGGTAACAGCTGCTGCAGGGGCGGTGGTGGTGACAGCTGCTGCAGGGGCGGTGGTGGTGACAGCTGCTGCAGGTGCGGTGGTGGTAACAGCTGCTGCAGGGCCGGTGGTGGTGACAGCTGCTGCAGGGGCGGTGGTGGTGACAGCTGCTGCAGGGGCGGTGGTGGTGACAACTGCTGCAGGGGCGGTGGTGGTGACAGCTGCTGCAGGGGCGGTGGTGGTGACAGGTGCTGGAGGCGCAGTGGTGGTGACAACTGCTGCAGGGGCGGTGGTGGTAACAGCTACTGCAGGGGCAGTGGTGGTAACAGCTGCTGCAAGAGCGGTGGTGGTAACAGCTGCTGCAGGGGCAGTGGTGGTGACAGCTGCTGCAGGGACAGTGGTGGTAACAGCTGCTGCAAGAGCGGTGGTGGTAACAGCTGCTGCAGGGGCAGTGGTGGTGACAGCTGCTGCAGGGACAGTGGTGGTAACAGCTGCTGCAAGAGCGGTGGTGGTAACAGCTGCTGCAGGGGCAGTGGTGGTGACAGCTGCTGCAGGGGCGGTGGTGGTAACAGCTGCTGCAGGGCCGGTGGTGGTGACAGCTGCTGCAGGGCCGGTGGTGGTGACAGCTGCTGCAGGGGCGGTGGTGGTGACAGGTGCTGCAGGGGCAGTGGTGGTGACAGCTGCTGCAGGAGTGGTGGTGGTGACAGCTGCTGCCGGAGCGGCGGTGGTGACAGCTGCTGCCGGAGCAGCGGTGGTGACAGCTGCTGCAGGAGCGGTGGTGGTGACAGCTGCTGCAGGAGTGGTGGTGGTGACAGCTGCTAATGGAGCGGTGGTGGTGACAGCTGCAGGAGTGGTGGTGGTGACAGCTGCTGCAGGGGCGGTGGTGGTGACAGCTGCTGCAGGGGCAGTGGTTGTGACAGCTGCTGCAGGAGCGGTGGTGGTGACAGCTGCTGCAGGAGTGGTGGTGGTGACAGCTGCTGCAGGAGTGGTGGTGGTGACAGCTGCCTCCAGAGTGGTGGTGGTGACAGCTGCTGCAGGAGTGGTGGTGGTGACAGCTGCTGCAGGAGCGGTGGTGGTGACAGCTGCTGCAGGAGCAGTGGTGGTGACAGCTGCTGCAGGGGCGATGGTGGTGACAGCTGCTGCAGGGGCGGTGGTGGTGACAGCTGCTGCAAGAGCGGTGGTGGTAACAGCTGCTGCAAGAGCGGTGGTGGTAACAGCTGCTGCAGGGGCGGTGGTGGTAACAGCTGCTGCAGGGGCGGTGGTGGTGACAGCTGCTGCAGGTGCGGTGGTGGTAACAGCTGCTGCAGGGCCGGTGGTGGTGACAGCTGCTGCAGGGGCGGTGGTGGTGACAGCTGCTGCAGGGGCGGTGGTGGTAACAGCTGCTGCAGGGGCGGTGGTGGTGACAGCTGCTGCAGGGGCGGTGGTGGTGACAGCTGCTGCAGGTGCGGTGGTGGTAACAGCTGCTGCAGGGCCGGTGGTGGTGACAGCTGCTGCAGGGGCGGTGGTGGTGACAGCTGCTGCAGGGGCGGTGGTGGTGACAACTGCTGCAGGGGCGGTGGTGGTGACAGCTGCTGCAGGGGCGGTGGTGGTGACAGGTGCTGGAGGCGCAGTGGTGGTGACAACTGCTGCAGGGGCGGTGGTGGTAACAGCTACTGCAGGGGCAGTGGTGGTAACAGCTGCTGCAAGAGCGGTGGTGGTAACAGCTGCTGCAGGGGCAGTGGTGGTGACAGCTGCTGCAGGGACAGTGGTGGTAACAGCTGCTGCAAGAGCGGTGGTGGTAACAGCTGCTGCAGGGGCAGTGGTGGTGACAGCTGCTGCAGGGACAGTGGTGGTAACAGCTGCTGCAAGAGCGGTGGTGGTAACAGCTGCTGCAGGGGCAGTGGTGGTGACAGCTGCTGCAGGGGCGGTGGTGGTAACAGCTGCTGCAGGGCCGGTGGTGGTGACAGCTGCTGCAGGGCCGGTGGTGGTGACAGCTGCTGCAGGGGCGGTGGTGGTGACAGGTGCTGCAGGGGCAGTGGTGGTGACAGCTGCTGCAGGAGTGGTGGTGGTGACAGCTGCTGCAGGGGCGGTGGTGGTGACAGCTGCTGCAGGGGCAGTGGTTGTGACAGTTGCTGCAGGGGCGGTGGTGGTGACAGCTGCTGCAGGAGTGGTGGTGGTGACAGCTGCTGCCGGAGCGGTGGTGGTGACAGCTGCTGCAGGAGTGGTGGTGGTGACAGCTGCTGCAGGAGCGGTGGTGGTGACAGCTGCTGCCGTAGCAGCGGTGGTGACAGCTGCTGCCGGAGCGGTGGTGGTGACAGCTGCTGCAGGAGTGGTGGTGGTGACAGCTGCTGCAGGAGTGGTGGTGGTGACAGCTGCTGCAGAGTGGTGGTGGTGACAGCTGCTGCAGGAGTGGTGGTGGTGACAGCTGCTGCAGGGGCGGTGGTGGTGACAGCTGCTGCAGGGGCAGTGGTTGTGACAGCTGCTGCAGGGGCGATGGTGGTGACAGCTGCTGCAGGGGCGGTGGTGGTGACAGCTGCTGCAAGAGCGGTGGTGGTAACAGCTGCTGCAAGAGCGGTGGTGGTAACAGCTGCTGCAGGGGCGGTGGTGGTAACAGCTGCTGCAGGGGCGGTGGTGGTGACAGCTGCTGCAGGTGCGGTGGTGGTAACAGCTGCTGCAGGGCCGGTGGTGGTGACAGCTGCTGCAGGGGCGGTGGTGGTGACAGGTGCTGCAGGGGCGGTGGTGGTGACAGGTGCTGCAGGCGCAGTGGTGGTGACAGCTGCTGTAGGGGCGGTGGTGGTGACAGCTGCTGCAGGGGAAGTGGTGGTGACAGCTGCTGCAGGGGCAGTGGTGGTAACAGCTGCTGCAGGGGCAGTGGTGGTAACAGCTACTGCAAGAGCGGTGGTGGTAACAGCTGCTGCAGGAGCGGTGGTGGTGACAGCTTCTGCAGGGGCAGTGGTAGTGACAGCTGCTGCAGGGGCAGTGGTGGTAACAGCTGCTGCAGGGGCGGTGGTGGTGACAGCTGCTGCAGGGGCGGTGGTGGTGACAGCTGCTGCAGGGCCGGTGGTGGTGACAGCTGCTGCAGGGACAGTGGTGGTAACAGCTGCTGCAGGGGCGGTGGTGGTGACAGCTGCTGCAGGTGCGGTGGTGGTAACAGCTGCTGCAGGGCCGGTGGTGGTGACAGCTGCTGCAGGGGCGGTGGTGGTGACAGCTGCTGCAGGGGCGGTGGTGGTGACAGCTGCTGCAGGGGCGGTGGTGGTGACAGCTGCTGCAGGGGCGGTGGTGGTGACAGGTGCTGGAGGCGCAGTGGTGGTGACAGCTGCTGCAGGGGCGGTGGTGGTGACAGCTGCTGCAGGGGCGGTGGTGGTAACAGCTACTGCAGGGGCGGTGGTGGTAACAGCTGCTGCAAGAGCGGTGGTGGTAACAGCTGCTGCAGGGGCAGTGGTGGTGACAGCTGCTGCAGGGACAGTGGTGGTAACAGCTGCTGCAAGAGCTGTGGTGGTAACAGCTGCTGCAGGGGCAGTGGTGGTGACAGCTGCTGCAGGGACAGTGGTGGTAACAGCTGCTGCAAGAGCGGTGGTGGTAACAGCTGCTGCAGGGGCAGTGGTGGTGACAGCTGCTGCAGGGGCGGTGGTGGTGACAGCTGCTGCAGGTGCGGTGGTGGTAACAGCTGCTGCAGGGCCGGTGGTGGTGACAGCTGCTGCAGGGGCGGTGGTGGTGACAGCTGCTGCAGGGGCAGTGGTTGTGACAGCTGCTGCAGGGGCGGTGGTGGTGACAGCTGCTGCAGGGGCAGTGGTGGTGACAGCTGCTGCAGGGGCAGTGGTGGTGTCAGCTGCTGCAGGGGCAGTGGTGGTAACAGCTGCTGCAGGGGCAGTGGTGGTAACAGCTACTGCAGGGGCAGTGGTGGTGACAGCTGCTGCAGGGGCGGTGGTGGTGACAGCTGCTGCAGGGGCGGTGGTTGTAACAGCTGCTGCAGGAGCGGTGGTGGTGACAGCTGCTGCAGGGGCGGTGGTGGTAACAGCTGCTGCAGGAGCGGTGGTGGTAACAGCTGCTGCAGGAGCGGTGGTGGTGACAGCTGCTGCAGGGGCAGTGGTGGTAACAGCTGCTGCAGGGGCAGTGGTGGTGACAGCTGCTGCAGGGGTAGTGGTGGTAACAGCTACTGCAGGGGCAGTGGTGGTAACAGCTGCTGCAGGGGCGGTGGTGGTGACAGCTGCTGCAGGAGCAGTGGTGGTGACAGCTGCTGCAGGGGCGGTGGTGGTAACAGCTACTGCAGGGGCATTGGTGGTGACAGCTGCTGCAGGGGCAGTGGTGGTGACAGCTGCTGCAGGGGCAGTGGTGGTGACAGCTGCTGCAGGGGCAGTGGTAGAGACAGCTGCTGCAAGGGCAGTGGTGGTGACAGCTGCTGCAGGAGTGGTTGTGATATCTGCTGCTGCAGGAGCGGTGGTGGTGACAGCTGCTGCAGGGGCATTGGTGGTAACAACGTTAAGTCTGGCATTTTAAATAGGAATTACAAACTTGAGAGGTATTTTTTAACATCACTAGGGTAGGGGGCACTATTTTCACCTCCGGATGAAAAGCGTGCCCAAAGTAAACTGCCTGCTATTTAGGCCCAGAAGCTAGGATACGCATATATTTGTTAGATTTGGATAGAAAGCACTCTAAAGTTTCCAAAAGTGTCAAAATAATGTCTGTGAGTATAACAGAACTGATTTGGCAGGCAAAAACCTGAGAAAAATCCATTGAGGAAGTGTTTTTTTTGTGTGTGTAGTTTTCTATTGAATGCTATTACAGTATCCATTGACTTAGGACTCAAATTCCACTTCCTATGGCTTCCACTAGATGGCAACAGTCTTTAGAAATTGTTTCAGGCTTGTATTCTGAAACATGAGGGATTAAGATCAGTCTGAATGAGTGGACACTGCAGTCTCCCAGAGGTTTTTCAAGCGTGCGACCGAGAGCACACCTTTCTTGTTTTCCTTTTATTTTGACAAAGCTATTGTCTGTTTGAAATGTTATTGATTATTATGACTAAAAACAACCTGAGGATTGATTATAAACATCATTTGACATGTTTCTACAAACTTTACTGATACTTTTCGGATTTTTTGTCTGCCTGTTGTGACTGCCTTTGAGCCTGTGGATTACTGAACAAAACGCACGAACAAAACAGAGGTTTTTGGATATAAAGAGGGACTTTATCGAACAAAACAAACATTTATTGAGTAAATGAATGTCTTCTGAGTGCAACCATATGCAGATCATCAAAGGTAAGGGATTCATTTTATCTCTATTTCTGACTTGTGTAACTCCTCTACTTGGCTGTTTACTGTTTGTAATGATTTGTCCGCTGGGCGCTGTTCTCAGATAATCGCATGGTTTGCTTTCGTCCGTAAAGCCTTTTTTTAAATCGGACACCGTGGTTGGATTAACAAGAAGTTAATCTTTAAACCGATGTATAACACTTGTATGTTTTATGAATTTGTATAATGAGTATTTCTGTTTTTGAATTTGGCGCTCTGCAATTTCACTGAATGTTGGCCAGGTGGGACGGTAGCGTCCCACACCCCCTAGAGAGGTTTTAAACCTTTAATACACAACAAGTTTGCAATTCCTGCTGAACAGACACAACCCTTTTAGCAAGACACCCCCAATAAAGGAGTGGTTCTATGTACTGCGACAACAATGAAATGAACATCTATCGGCTGATAAAGACACAACCCTTTTTTCTAGCTATAGTGGTAGAATGTGGCTGTCATTAGATATACACTGCTCAAAAAAATAAAGGGAACACTTAAACAACACAATGTAACTCCAAGTCAATCACACTTCTGTGAAATCAAACTGTCCACTTAGGAAGCAACACTGATTGACAATAAATTTCACATGCTGTTGTGCAAATGGAATAGACAACAGGTGGAAATTATAGGCAATTAGCAAGACACCCCCAATAAAGGAGTGGTTCTGCAGGTGGTGACCACAGACCACTTCTCAGTTCCTATGCTTCCTGGCTGATGTTTTGGTCACTTTTGAATGCTGGCGGTGCTTTCACTCTAGTGGTAGCATGAGACGGAGTCTACAACCCACACAAGTGGCTCAGGTAGTGCAGCTCATCCAGGATGGCACATCAATGCGAGCTGTGGCAAGAAGGTTTGCTGTGTCTGTCAGCGTAGTGTCCAGAGCATGGAAGCGCTACCAGGAGACAGGCCAGTACATCAGGAGACGTGGAGGAGGCCGTAGGAGGGCAACAACCTAGCAGCAGGACCGCTACCTCCACCTTTGTGCAAGGAGGAGCAGGAGAAGCACTGCCAGAGCCCTGCAAAATGACCTCCAGCAGGCCACAAATGTGCATGTGTCTGCTCAAACGGTCAGAAACAGACTCCATGAGGGTGGTATGAGGGCCCGACGTCCACAGGTGGGGGTTGTGCTTACAGCCCAACACCGTGCAGGACGTTTGGCATTTGCCAGAGAACACCAAGATTGGCAAATTCGCCACTGGCGCCCTGTGCTCTTCACAGATGAAAGCAGGTTCACACTGAGCACATGTGACAGACGTGACAGAGTCTGGAGACGCCGTGGAGAACGTTCTGCTGCCTGCAACATCCTCCAGCATGACCGGTTTGGCGGTGGGTCAGTCATGGTGTGGGGTGGCATTTCTTTGGGGGGCCGCACAGCCCTCCATGTGCTCGCCAGAGGTAGCCTGACTGCCATTAGGTACCGAGGTGAGATCCTCAGACCCCTTGTGAGACCATATGCTGGTGCGGTTGTCCCTGGGTTCCTCCTAATGCAAGACAATGCTAGAACTCATGTGGCTGGAGTGTGTCAGCAGTTCCTGCAAGAGGAAGGCATTGATGCTATGGACTGGCCCGCCCTTTCCCCAGACCTGAATCCAATTGAGCACATCTGGGACATCATGTCTCGCTCCATCCACCAACGCCACATTGCACCACAGACTGTCCAGGAGTTGGCGGATGCTTTAGTCCAGGTCTGGGAGGAGATCCCTCAGGAGACCATCCGCCACCTCATCAGGAGCATGCCCAGGCATTGTAGGGAGGTCATACAGGCACGTGGAGGCCACACACAATACTGAGCCTCATTTTGACTTGTTTTAAGGACATTACATCAAAGTTGGATCAGCCTGTAGTGTGGTTTTCCACTTTAATTTTGAGTGTAACTCCAAATCCAGACCTTCATGGGTTGATAAATTTGATTTCCACTGATAATTTTTGTGTGATTTTGTTGTCAGCACATTCAACTATGTAAAGAAAAAAGTATTTAATAAGAATATTTCATTCATTCAGATCTAGGATGTGTTATTTTAGTGTTCCCTTAATTTTTTTGAGCAGTGTGTATAACGTTTTTAACCTATTGAAAGTTTAACCACTAAGGAACACACACACACTAACACACATACACACACACACACAAGCACAGTGCATTACCTGCTAGCAGGAAGAGAATCATCAGAGGCTTCATATCCGTGTCCTTTTAGGTCTCTGTAGAGGTCAACCACACAACATCAATCACACATGAACCCCATTAGATCTTCCATTAACAGCTGTTGAAGGATGATGTCATTGACCAACGTTAATTAGAGATTAGTCAATATTCCAAAATCATATGATGTTCATTGATATTCAAAAAGCAATCCCATAATACCTTCAGTTGTATTAACAGTTTCCCCTATGTGTTTACCAGTAGGTGTCTTATCAGCCTGCTTCCAATGTCTTCAGTCCTCTGCTCTGCTTTCACTGTACATTACTGTAGTACTGTACATTACTGTATTACTGTACTACTGTATTACTGTATTACTGTACTGTACTGTAGATTACTGTATTACTGCACATTACTGTACATTACTGTTACTGTATTACTGTACATTACTGTATTACTGTACATTACTGTAGATTACTGTATTACTGTACATTACTGTCTCACTGTACATTACTGTATTACTGTACATTACTGTATTACTGTATTACTGTACATCAATGTACATTACTGTATTACTGTACATTCCTGTATTACTGTACATTACTGTATTACTGTACTACTGTATTACTGTATTACTGTACTGTAGATTACTGTATTACTGCACATTACTCTACATTACTGTTACTGTATTACTGTACATTACTGTATTACTGTACATTACTGTATTAGGCGATTACTGTACATTACTGTAGATTACTGTATTACTGTACATTACTGTATCACTGTACATTACTGTATTACTGTACATTACTGTATTACTGTATTACTGTACATCAATGTACATTACTGTATTACTGTACATTCCTGTATTACTGTACATTACTGTATTACTGTATTTCTGTACATTACTGTATTACTGTACATCACTTTATTACTGTACATTCCTGTATTACTGTACATTACTGTATTACTGTACATTCCTGTATTACTGTACATTACTGTATTACTGTACATTACTGTATTACTGTACATCACTGTACATTACTGTATTACTGCACATTACTGTATTACTGTATTACTGTACATTACGGTACATTACTGTATTACTGTACATTACGGTACATCACTGTACCTTACTGTATTACTGTATTATTGTACATTACTGTTTTACTGTACGTTACTGTATTACTGTACATTACTGTATTACTGTATTACTGTATTACTGTATTACTTTACATTACTGTATTATTGTATTAGTGTACATTACTGTACATCACTGTATTACTGTATTACTGTATTACTGTATTACTTTACATTACTGTATTATTGTATTAGTGTACATCACTGTACATTACTGTATTACTGCACATTACTGTATTACTGTTGTTCCTGCAAAAGTATAAAAGATCGGTGAAAAGTCCAGCTATTAACCGGTCCGTTTGTCAGAATGTGGGAAACTCATGGGAGACTGTGTGGCTACATTACCATACCGCTGTTTATATAATAACCTCAGATATGAGGTTTACATCTGAGTGTTGTATAAAATGAATGAGTGAGTATGATACTGTTTGTATAATTGTGTAATATGATTTTGGACTGTTTAATGAAGAAAAATACAAATCCCTTTTTGATTTGAACTAAATCCGAGGACCCGCCCCTGAGCCAGTTGGGTCAGACATCCTGGGACAGCCCCTTTCTGCAATTCCGAATAAGACCCAACTCTTAGAAATTATCAGGAGACCATGTTTTTTCTCCATAGGAGGAGAACGAAGGTTAAGTACCATTGCTGAATCTTTAACCATACCACGTGGTTAAACTCTTAGACGAATAGGAACAAGTCGTTGATATTGACTACTAGTCTGCAGCTAGGAATTCGGTATCATTGAACGCGAAGAACGACAACCGCTGAAACATCCATTCTATAACGAATGTCACTCTGAACTATCCACAATAACCCAGACAGAAAGACGGAAGAAACTCCAACAGAAACTAACTTTCTTCAACGATCAAGACGACACACCGAGCGTAAATATATATATATTGATTGCAATTGTTCCCGAATGAGTGAGCGTTCATGTGTAAAGGATTAACATGTCAATTGTTATAATTATGAACTCTGTAGTGACTTCTGAGTCGACCCCCAATTTTCCCTTTGTCTAACAAGCCGCCATGCCGGTTCAGCCCACTAGGGCATATTCCTCCCACCATTTCATGTAACCATTTTAAGTTTGTTTGTTTGTTTATGCATTTCTGTGAATTACTTAGTTAGTAATAAATAAATGATTTAAGACAATTGATGTATGGATGACTCATAGTGAAGACTGGGTTCGTGCAGATAACCAACAATTTACGACGTTTGGAATGAGACTAACGTGAGGTAAAAATAAATAAATCATTAATCAGAAGACTATTGATCAGATATGAAAACATCTGAAAGGTTATATTGGGAAATTATAATTTTGTAATCTGACTACTTTCCCTGGTGCCCCCAGAATTCATAGTTAATTAGTTACGTTAATACTCAGTTGATCGCGTAATCCCTAATTACAGGAGTCTTTGATATAAACTATAAGTCTTCAATTTAATGATAGCAAAGACACGACACTGTACATTACTGTATTACTCTACATTACTGTATTACCCTACATTACTGTATTAGTGTATTATCTTAAAATCCAGATTAAAAAATAAGTGTTGCTAAGGTTACCAGTAATCAATTGTGTGGCTTTTTTTTTTTTTACAACATTATCAAACTATCAAAGACGTGACTGGACGTTCCCAAAAGGTAGTTACTTTGCCCAAAACAACGGTGGCCCAATCTAGTGCAAAAGTTCACACAATTCCTTCAACCAAAGTTAGCCCCCTTTCTAGCCTTGTAATTACCAGACCTGCAAACCGTTATTGTCAGCTTGTGAAGCACGACCCATCCTCTGAAGGTGTAGAGAAGGCCTTTAAAGGTATAAATCCTAACCAGCCTCAAAACTCATTGATTCAGTGTGGTAGTTATCTTAAAGTCGTTGATTCCGTGTGGTAGTTATCTTAAAGTCATTGATTCAGTGTGGTAATTATCTTAAAGTCATTGATTCAGTGTGGTAATTATCTTAAAGTCATTGATTCAGTGTGGTAATTATCTTAAAGTCATCGATTCAGTGTGGTAATTATCTTAAAGTTATTTATTCAGTGTGGTAATTATCTTAAAGTCATTGATTCAGTGTGGTAGATATCTTAAAGTCATTGATTCAGTGTGGTAGTTATCTTAAAGTAATTTATTCAGTGTGGTAATTATCTTAAAGTCATTGATTCAGTGTGGTAGTTATCTTAAAGTCATTGATTCAGTGTGGTAGTTATCTTAAAGTCATTGATTCAGTGTGGTAGTTATCTAAAAGTCATTGATTCAGTGTGGTAGTTATCTTAAAGTCATTGATTCAGTATGGTAGTTATCTTAAAGTCATTGATTCAGTGTGGTAATTATCTTAAAGTAATTGATTCAGTGTGGTAGTTATCTTAAAGTAATTTATTCAGTGTGGTAATTATCTTAAAGTCATTGATTCAGTGTGGTAGATATCTTAAAGTCATTGATTCAGTGTGGTAGTTATCTTAAAGTAATTTATTCAGTGTGGTAATTATCTTAAAGTCATTGATTCAGTGTGGTAGTTATCTTAAAGTCATTGATTCAGTGTGGTAGTTATCTTAAAGTCATTTATTCAGTGTGGTAATTATCTTAAAGTCATTGATTCAGTGTGGTAATTATCTGAAAGTAATTTATTCAGTGTTGTAGTTATCTTAAAGTCATTTATTCAGTGTGGTAGTTATCTTAACAATGTGAAGTGGAAGTGAGTCCAACCTGTTTCTTTCTCCCCTCCTGGGCCGACCACACCTCCCTTTCATCTAAATCTCTCTCTCTATCTCTCTCTATCTCTCTCTGTCTCTCTCTGTCTCTCTCTGTCTCTCTCTCTCCATCTCTCTCTCTCTCTCTATCTCTCTCTCCATCTCTCTATCTATCTATCTCTCTCTCTCTCTCTCTCTCTCTCTCTCTCTCTCTCTCTCTCTCCCTCTCTACATCTCTTTAACCCTATTGAAAGTTTAACCACTAAGGAACACACACACACACACACACACACACACACACACACACACACACACACACACACACACACACACACACACACACACATATTACTCTACATTACTGTATTACTCTACATTACTGTATTAGTGTACATTACTGTATTACTCTACATTACTGTATTACTCTACATTACTGTATTACTGTACATTACTGTATTACTGTACATTACTGTATTACTGTATTATCTTAAAATCCAGATTAAAAAATAAGTGTTGCTAAGGTTACCAGCAATTGTGTGGCTTTTTTTTTTTACAACATTATCAAACTATCAAAGACGTGACTGGACGTTCCCAAAAGGTAGTTACTTTGACCAAAACAGCGGTGGCCCAATCTAGTGCAAAAGTTCACACAATTCCTTCAACCAAAGTTAGCCCCCTTTCTAGCCTTGTAATTACAAGACCAGCCAACCGTTCTTGTCAGCTTGTGAAGCACGACCCATCCTCTGAAGGTGTAGAGAAGGCCTTTAAAGGTGTAAATCCTAACCAGCCTCAAAACTCATAGATTCAGTGTGGTAGTTATCTTAAAGTCATTGATTCAGTGTGGTAATTATCTTAACAATGTGAAGTGGAAGTGAGTCCAACCTGTTTCTTTCTCCCCTCCTGGGCCGACCACACCTCCCTTTCATCTAAATCTCTCTCTCTATCTCTATCTCTCTCTCCATCTCTCTCTCTCTCTCTCTATCTCTCTCTCCATCTCTCTATCTATCTATCTATCTATCTCTCTCTCTCTCTCTCTCTCTCTCTCCCTCTCTACATCTCTAAATTGTGAATCGGATTGGCCCTGGTGAAGCTACATCAACAATTCTGCACCGCTATAAAAATATCCCGTCAAGCAATCGCCTACACTTATGGGTTTATACCTATAGCATCCTGTTAAAAACAGATGGCAACAATTAACCTACATCTATGGGTTTATAACTATAGCCTCCCGTTAATAACAGATGGCAACAATTAGCCTACATCTATGGGTTTATATCTATAGCATCCCATTAATAACAGATGGCAACAGTTGACCTACATCTATGGGTTTATACCTATTAGTGTCCCATTAATAACAGATGGCAACAATTAACCTACATCTATGGGTTTATAACTATAGCATCCCATTAATAACAGATGGCAACAATTAGCCTACATCTATGGGTTTATATCTATAGCATCCCATTAATAACAGATGGCAACAGTTGACCTACATCTATGGGTTTATACCTATTAGTGTCCCATTAATAACAGATGGCAACAATTAACCTACATCTATGGGTTTATAACTATAGCATCCCATTAATAACAGATGGCAACAATTAGCCTACATCTATGGGTTTATATCTATAGCAATCAATTAATAACAGATGGCAACAGTTGACCTACATCTATGGGTTTATACCTATTAGTGTCCCGTTAAAAACAGATGGCAACAGTTAACCTACATCTATGGGTTTATACCTATAGCATCCCGTTAATAACAGATGGCAACAGTTAGCCTACATCTATGGGTTTATACAGTGGGGCAAAAAAGTATTTAGTCAGCCACCAATTTTGCAAGTTCTCCCACTTAAAAAGATGAGAGAGGCCTGTAATTTTCATCATAGGTACACTTCAACTATGACAGACAAAATGAGAAAAAAAAATCCAGAAAATCACATTGTAGGATTTTTTATGAATTTAATTGCAAATTATGGTGGAAAATAAGTATTTGGTCAATAACAAAAGTTTATCTCAATACTTTGTTATATACCCTTTGTTGGCAATGACAGAGGTCAAACGTTTTCTGTAAGTCTTCACAAGGTTTTCACACACTGTTGCTGGTATTTTGGCCCATTCCTCCATGCAGATCTCCTCTAGAGCAGTGATGTTTTGGGGCTGTTGCTGGGCAACACGGACTTTCAACTCCCTCCAAAGATTTTCTATGGGGTTGAGATCTGGAGACTGGCTAGGCCACTCCAGGACCTTGAAATGCTTCTTACGAAGCCACTCCTTCGTTGCCCGGGCGGTGTGTTTGGGATCATTGTCATGCTGAAAGACCCAGCCACGTTTCATCTTCAATGCCCTTGCTGATGGAAGGAGGTTTTCACTCAAAATCTCACGATACATGGCCCCATTCATTATTTCCTTTACACGGATCAGTCGTCCTGGTCCCTTTGCAGAAAAACAGCCCCAAAGCATGATGTTTCCACCCCCATGCTTCACAGTAGGTATGGTGTTCTTTGGATGCAACTCAGCATTCTTTGTCCTCCAAACACGATGAGTTGAGTTTTTACCAAAAAGTTCTATTTTGGTTTCATCTGACCATATGAAATTCTCCCAATCTTCTTCTGGATCATCCAAATGCTCTCTAGCAAACTTCAGACGGGCCTGGACATGTACTGGCTTAAGCAGGGGGACACGTCTGGCACTGCAGGATTTGAGTCCCTGGCGGCGTAGTGTGTTACTGATGGTAGGCTTTGTTACTTTGGTCCCAGCTCTCTGCAGGTCATTCACTAGGTCCCCCGTGTGGTTCTGGGATTTTTGCTCACCGTTCTTGTGATCATTTTGACCCCACGTGGTGAGATCATGCATGGAGCCCCAGATCGAGGGAGATTATCAGTGGTCTTGTATGTCTTCCATTTCCTAATAATTGCTCCCACAGTTGATTTCTTCAAACCAAGCTGCTTACCTATTGCAGATTCAGTCTTCCTAGCCTGGTGCAGGTCTACAATTTTGTTTCTGGTGTCCTTTGACAGCTCTTTGGTCTTGGCCATAGTGGAGTATGGAGTGTGACTGTTTGAGGTTGTGGACAGGTGTCTTTTATACTGATAACAAGTTCAAACAGGTGCCATTAATACAGGTAACGAGTGGACAGAGGAGCCTCTTAAAGAATAAGTTACAGGTCTGTGAGAGCCAGAAATCTTGCTTGTTTGTAGGTGACCAAATACTTATTTTCCACCATAATTTGCAAATAAATTCATTAAAAATCCTACAATGTGATTTTCTGGATTTTTTTTTTCTCATTTTGTCTGTCATAGTTGAAGTGTACCTATGATGAAAATTACAGGCCTCTCTCATCTTTTTAAATGGGAGAACTTGCACAATTGGTGGCTGACTAAATACTTTTTTGCCCCACTGTATCTATAGCATCCCGTTAATAACAGATGGCAACAGTTGACCTACATCTATGGGTTTATATCTATAGCATCCCGTTAAAAACAGATGGCAACAATTAACCTACATCTATGGGTTTATACCTATAGCATCCCGTTAGTAATAGATGGCAACAATTAACCTACATCTATGGGTTTACACCTATAGCATCCCGTTAAAAACAGATGGCAACAGTTAACCTACATCTATGGGTTTACACCTATAGCATCCCGTTAAAAACAGATGGAGATTTCAGTTGCATAGTTAGGTCTAGGACTACTAATGTCTACAAATAGGAAGAAAAATGTAAATACAATTTGAACAAGCAATCATGACAGTCAAATTCACCGAAGCTGCTTCTTACCTGAGAATATCAGAGACGTTGTTTCAGCTAGGACCTGTAGACTACTCAGATGAGAACGTATGCACCAATAACTTCTCCTCTCTATCTGAGAACTAAAGATGATCAACTCCTGGGCAGAGGGGGTTTTGTACGATGACGGAAAATGAGACTTGGAATTTTTTCTAACATTGCTGGACTCGTTTTTCCACTGCCATTCACGAGCGTCAATCATGCCTTTCAAAAAATGTTTCCACCTACAAGACCCGCATAACGACTAACCAAAATCAAAAAGTGACTCTTAGACTACCTTAACCCCTGACCTTAACCACACCCTCAGTGTTATGACGTTTGTTCAAACCCAGCTGAAAACAAACAACAAATACAAAGTGAGGGATCAATCACATTTAGTCATAAAGCCCTTCTTACATCAGCTGACGTCACAAAGTGCTGTACAGAAACCCAGCCTAAAACCCCACACAGCAAGCAATGCAGGTGGAGAAGCACGGTGGCTAGGAAAAACTCCCTAGAAAGGCCAAAACATAGAAGAAGAAACCTAGAGAGGAACCAGGCTATGAGGGGTGGCCAGTCCTCTTCTGGCTGTGCAGGGTGGAGATTATAACAGAACATGGCCAAGATGTTCAAATGTTCATAAATGACCAGCATGGTCAAATAATAATAATCAAAGTAGTGGTTGAGAGTGTAGCAAATCAACACCTCAGGAGTAAATGTCAGTTGGCTTTTCATAGCCAATCATTGAGAGTATCTCTACCGCTCCTGCGGTCTCTAGAGAGTTGAAAACAGCAGGTCTGGGACAGGTAACACGTCCGGTGAACAGGTCAGGGTTCCATAGCCGCAGGCAGAACAGTTGAAACTGGAGCAGCAGCACGGCCAGGTGGACTGGGGACAGCAAGGAGTCATCATGCCAGGTCGTCCTGAGGCATGGCTCGGAGGTCCTCAGGTCCTCCGAGAGAGAGAAATAAAGAGAGAAAGAGAGAATTAGAGAGAGCGCATACTTAAATCCACACAGGACACTGGATAAGACAGGAGAAGTACTCCAGATATAACAAACTGACCCTAGCCCCCCGCCACATAAACTACTGCAGCATAAATACTGGAGGCTGAGACAGGAGGGGTCAGGAGACACTGTGGCCCCATCCGATGATACCCCCGGACAGGGCCAAACAGGAAGGATATAACCCCACCCACTTTGCCAAAGCACAGCCCCCACACCACTGGAGGGATAGCTTCAACCACCAACTTACCATCCTGAGACAAGGCCGAGTATAGCCCACAAAGATCTCCGCCACGGCACAACCCAAGGGGGGGCGCCAACCCAGACAGGAAGATCACATCAGTGACTCAACCCACTCAAGTGACGCACCCCTCCTAGGGACGGCATGGAAGAGCACCAGTAACCCAGTGACTCAGCCCCTGTAATAGGGTTAGAGGCAGAGAATCCCAGTGGAGAGAGGGGAACCGGCCAGGCAGAGACAGCAAGGGTGGTTCGTTGCTCCAGTGCCTTTCTGTTCACCTTCACATCCCTGGGCCAGACTACACTCAATCATAGGACCTCTGAAGAGATGCGTCTTCAATAAAGACTTAAAAGGTCGAGACCGAGTCTGCATCTCTCACATGGGTAGGCAGACCATTCCATAATAATGGAGATCTATAGGAGAAAGCCCTGCCTCCAGCTGTTTGCTTAGAAATTCTAGGGACAATTAGGAGGCCTGCGTCTTGTGACCGTAGCGTATGTGTAGGTATGTACGGCATGACCAAATCTTAGAGATAGGTAGGAGCAAGCCCATGTAATGCTTTGTAGGTTAGCAGTAAAACCTTGAAATCAGCCCTTGCTGTCACGTTCTGACCTTAGTTCCTTTGTTATGTCTTTATTTTTAGTTTGGTCAGGGCGTGAGTTGGGGTGGGCATTCTATATTTTGTTCTATGGTTATATTTCTATGTGTTTGGCTTAGTATGGTTCCCAATCAGAGGCAGGTGTCAGTCGTTGTCTCTGATTGGGAGCCATATTTAGGTAGCCTGTTTTCCTTTGTGTTTTGGTGGGTGGTTGTTTCCTGTGTCTGTGTTATCACCATACGGGACTGTTTCGTTTTCGTTTTGTATTTCACGGTGTTATTTTTGTATTCTTAGTGTTCAGTTAATAAATTGAATATGGACACTTACCACGCTGCGTATTGGTCCAACCTCTCTTACTCCTCTTCAGACGAGGAGGAAAACCGTTACAGAACCACCCACCAACCAAGGACCAAGCAGCGTGGTATCGGGCAGCAGCGAGTTCTGGACTCCTGGACATGGGAGGAGATTTTGGACGGTAAAGGACCCTGGGCACAGGCTGGGGAATATCGCCGCCCCAAGGCAGAGCTGAAGGCAGCGAAAGCTGAGCGACGGCGATATGAGGAGGCAGCACGGCAGCGCGACAGGTACGAGAGGCAGCCCCCAAATGTTTTTGGGGGGGAGGCACACGGGGGGTGTGGCAGAGTCAGGTTGGAGACCTGAGCCCACTCCTCGTGCTTATTATAAGCAGCGCGTTACTGGTCAGGCACCATGTTATGCGGTTAAGCGCACGGTGTCGCCAGTACGCGTCCATAGCCCGGTGCGCTATAGGACAGCCCCCCGAAAGTGTCATGCGAGTGTGGGCATCCAGCCAGGGCGTATTGTGCCTGCTCAGCGTGTCTGGTCTCCGGTACGCCGTTTCGGTCCAGGGTATCCTGCGCCGGCTCTGCGTGCTGTGTCTCCGGGGCGCTGGGAGGGTGCAGTGCGTCCTATGCCTGCGCTCCGCTCATGCCGGGCGAATGTGGGAATTGAGCCTAAGGGAGAGGTGCGCGTAGTATGCACTAGATCTCCAGTGCTCACCCACAGCCCGGTTCAACCTGTGCCTGTACTCTGGAGGGTCCGGGCTAGAGTAGTCATCCAGCCTGGGGGAGTGGTGCCAAGGCTGCGCACCAGAGTTCCAGTGCTCCCCCACAGCCCGGTTCAACCTGTGCCTGCACTCTGGAGGGTCCGGGCTAGAGTAGTCATCCAGCCTGGGGGAGTGGTGCCAAGGTTGCGCACCAGAGCTCCAGTGCTCCCCCACAGCCCGGTCCTTCCGGTGCCTCCTCCAAGCACCAGGCCTCATGTAGGTCTCCCCAGCCTGGTGGGTCCGGTGGCAGCCCCACGCACCAGGCTGTCTCTGTCTCCTCCCTACAGGTGCTCCTGTTTCTCCTGAGCCGCCTGAGCCGCCCGTCTGTCCTGAGCCGCCTGAGCCGCCCGTCTGTCCTGAGCCGCCTGAGCCGCCCGTCTGTCCTGAGCCGCCTGAGCCGCCCTCCTGTCCTGAGCCGCCTGAGCCGCCCGTCTGTCCTGAGCCGCCTGAGCCGCCCTCCTGTCCTGAGCCGCCTGAGCCGCCCGTCTGTCCTGAGCCGCCTGAGCCGCCCGTCTGTCCTGAGCCGCCTGAGCCGCCCGTCTGTCCTGAGCCGCCTGAACCGCCCGTCTGTCCTGAGCCGCCTGAGCCGCCCGTCTGTCCTGAGCCGCCTGAGCCGCCCGTCTGTCCTGAGCCGCCTGAGCCGCCCGTCAGTCAGGAGCCGCCTGAGCCGCCCGTCAGTCAGGAGCCGCCTGAGCCGCCCGTCAGTCAGGAGCCGCCTGAGCCGCCCGTCAGTCCGGATCTGCCAGAGTCTCCCTCCAGTCCGGATCTGCCAGAGCCTCCCTCCAGTCCGGATCTGCCAGAGTCTCCCTCCAGTCCGGAGCTGCCCTCCAGTCCGGAGCTGCCCCTCAGTCCAGAGCTGCCCCTCAGTCCGGAGCTGCCCCTCAGTCCAGTGGTGCCCTTTATTAGGGTCTCCAATCCAGGGTCGCTGACGAGGGTCGCCGCTCCTAAGGTGTCACAGAAGTGGGCCGAGACTATGGTGGAGTGGGGTCCTCGTCCCGCTCCAGAGCCGCCACCGCGGTAAATGCCCACCCAGACCCTCCCATATAGGTTCAGGTTTGGCGGCCGGAGTCCGCACCTTTGGGGGGGGGGGGTACTGTCACGTTCTGACCTTAGTTCCTTTGTTATGTCTTTATTTTTACTTTGGTCAGGGCGTGAGTTGGGGTGGGCATTCTATGTTGTTTTTCTATGGTTATAGTTCTATGTGTTTGGCCTAGTATGGTACCCAATCAGAGCAGGTGTCAGTCGTTGTCTCTGATGGCGGCCATATTTAGTTAGCCTGTTTTTCTTGGGTTTTGGTGGGTGGTTGTTTCCTGTGTTTGTGTTATCAACATACGGGACTGTTTCGTTTTCGTTTTGTATTTCACGTTGTTATTTTTGTATTTCTTAGTGTTCAGTTAATAAATTGAAGATGGACACTTACCACGCTGCGTATTGGTCCGACTCCTCTTCAGACGAGGAGGAAAACCGTTACACTTGCCTTAACTGAAAAAGCGTGTGCGAGCAAGGAGGCCTACAAACCCTGACTCAGTTACACCAACTCTGTCAGGAGGAATGGGCCAAAATTCACCCAACTTATTGTGGGAAGCTTGTGGACGGCTACCCGAAACGTTTGACCCAAGTTAAACAATTTAAAGGCAATGCTACCAAATACTAATAGTGTAAGTAAACTTCTGACCCACTGGGAATGTGATGAAAGAAATAAAAGCTGAAATAAATATTCTTCTACTATTATTCTTACATTTCACATTCTTAAAATAAAGTGGTGATCCTAACTGACCTAAGACAGGGAATTTTTATTAGGATTAAATGTCAGGAATTGTGAAAAACTGAGTTTAAATCTATTTGGCAACGATGTATGTAAACTTCCAACTTCCACTGTTTATTAAATAATAGGTCTGACTCCGATCACCTGTGTATATGTGACAGTAAGAAACCAACTGACCTGTTCTAGAATCCTCATGTGACAGTAAGAAACCAACTGACCTGTTCTAGAATCCTCTTAACAAGACAAAGGGCCAAACTCTACCCGGAAACACACAGGCTATTATAAAGCATCCATTCCCCAGTAACCCAGAGGCACATACTTCCCACAAAACCATCTCAGAACTGCTCACATCCTGTTGAGCCACCTTTTTCGGCAGAACAAAAAATGAGCAACATTCCCAAAGTTGTACTCCTCCCTCCGTCTCCTCCCACCACCTCATGTTTCTTTACCTCTAGTGAATGGTCTATAGCTCGATAGTTCTATACCTCTAGTGAATGGTCTATAGTTCTATAGTTCTATACCTCTAGTGAATGGTCTATAGTTCTATACCTCTAGTGAATGGTCTATAGTTCTTTACCTCTAGTGAATGGTCTATAGCTCTATACCTCTAGTGAATGGTCTATAGTTCTTTATCTCTAGTGAATGGTCTATAGTTCTTTATCTCTAGTGAATGGTCTATAGTTCTTTATCTCTAGTGAATGGTCTATAGTTCTTTATCTCTAGTGAATGGTCTATAGTTCTTTACCTGTAGTGAATGGTCTATAGTTCTATACCTCTTGTGAATGGTCAATAGTTCTTTACCTCTAGTGAATGGTCTATAGTTCTTTACCTATAGTGAATGGTCTATAGTTCTTTATCTCTAGTGAATGGTCTATAGTTCTTTATCTCTAGTGAATGGTCTATAGTTCTTTATCTCTAGTGAATGGTCTATAGTTCTTTACCTCTAGTGAATGGTCTATAGTTCTTTATCTCTAGTGAATGGTCTATAGTTCTTTACCTCTAGTGAATGGTCTATAGTTCTTTTACCTTAGTGAATGGTCTATAGTTCTTTATCTCTAGTGAATGGTCTATTGTCTTTTACCTCTAGTGAATGGCTATAGTTCTTTATCTCTAGTGAATGGTCATAGTCTTTACCTCTAGAATGGTCTATAGTTCTTTATCTCTAGTGAATGGTCTATAGTTCTTTATCTCTAGTGAATGGTCTATAGTTCTTTACCTCTAGTGAATGGTCTATAGTTCTTTACCTGTAGTGAATGGTCTATAGTTCTATACCTCTAGTGAATGGTCTATAGTTCTATACCTCTATTGACTGTTATATAGTTCTATAGTTCTTTACCTCTAGTGAATGGTCTATAGATCTTTACCTGTAGTGAATGGTCTATAGTTCTATACCTCTAGTGAATGGTCTATAGTTCTTTACCTCTAGTGAATGGTCTATAGTTCTTTACCTCTAGTGAATGGTCTATAGTTCTTTACCTGTAGTGAATGGTCTATAGTTTCTATACCTCTAGTGAATGGTCTATAGATCTATAGTTCTATCCTCTAGTGAATGGTCTATAGTTCTATACCTCTAGTGAATGGTCTATAGTTCTATACCTCTAGTGAATGGTCTATAGTTCTATACCTCTAGTGAATGGTCTATAGTTCTATACCTATAGTGAATGGTCTATAGTTCTATACCTATAGTGAATGGTCTATAGTTCTATACCTATAGTGAATGGTCTATAGTTCTATACCTCTAGTGAATGGTCTATAATTCTTTACCTCTAGTGAATGGTCTATAGTTCTTTACCTCTAGTGAATGGTCTATAGTTCTTTATCTCTAGTGAATGGTCTATAGTTCTTTATCTCTAGTGAATGGTCTATAGTTCTTTATCTCTAGTGAATGGTCTATAGTTCTTTACCTCTAGTGAATGGTCTATAGTTCTTTATCTCTAGTGAATGGTCTATAGTTCTTTACCTCTAGTGAATGGTCTATAGTTCTTTACCTGTAGTGAATGGTCTATAGTTCTTTATCTCTAGTGAATGGTCTATAGTTCTTTACCTCTAGTGAATGGTCTATAGTTCTTTATCTCTAGTGAATGGTCTATAGTTCTTTACCTGTAGTGAATGGTCTATAGTTCTTTACCTGTAGTGAATGGTCTATAGTTCTATACCTCTAGTGAATGGTCTATAGTTCTATACCTCTATTGACTGTTATATAGTTCTATAGTTCTTTACTTCTAGTGAATGGTCTATAGATCTATACCTCTAGTGAATGGTCTATAGTTCTTTACCTCTAGTGAATGGTCTATAGTTCTTTATCTCTAGTGAATGGTCTATAGTTCTTTACCTGTAGTGAATGGTCTATAGTTCTTTACCTCTAGTGAATGGTCTATAGTTCTTTATCTCTAGTGAATGGTCTATAGTTCTTTACCTGTAGTGAATGGTCTATAGTTCTTTATCTCTAGTGAATGGTCTATAGTTCTTTACCTCTAGTGA
This sequence comes from Salvelinus namaycush, assembly GCF_016432855.1. Lineage (NCBI taxonomy): Eukaryota > Metazoa > Chordata > Actinopteri > Salmoniformes > Salmonidae > Salvelinus > Salvelinus namaycush. The sequence continues at coordinate 145,356 of NW_024060053.1, forward strand.
ATGGTCTATAGTTATTTATCTCTAGTGAATGGTCTATAGTTCTATACCTCTAGTGAATGGTCTATAGTTCTTTACCTCTAGTGAATGGTCTATAGTTCTATACCTCTAGTGAATGGTCTATAGTTCTATACCTCTATTGACTGTTATATAGTTCTATAGTTCTTTACCTCTAGTGAATGGTCTATAGCTCTATAGTTCTATACCTCTAGTGAATGGTCTATAGTTCTATACCTCTATTGACTGTTATATAGTTCTATAGTTCTTTACCTCTAGTGAATGGTCTATAGCTCTATAGTTCTATACCTCTAGTGAATGGTCTATAGTTCTATACCTATAGTGAATGGTCTATAGTTCTATACCTATAGTGAATGGTCTATAGTTCTATACCTCTAGTGAATGGTCTATAATTCTTTACCTCTAGTGAATGGTCTATAGGTCTATAGTTCTTTACCTCTAATGAATGGTCTATGGTTCTATACCTCTAGTGAATGGTCTATAGTTCTTTACCTCTAGTGAATGGTCTATAGTTCTATACCTCTAGTGAATGGTCTATAGTTCTATACCTCTAGTGAATGGTCTATAGATCTATACCTCTAGTGAATGGTCTATAGTTCTATACCTCTAGTGAATGGTCTATAGATCTATACCTCTAGTGAATGGTCTATAGTTCTTTACCTCAAGTGAATGGTCTATAGCTCTATAGTTCTATACCTCTAGTGAATGGTCTATAGTTCTATACCTATAGTGAATGGTCTATAGTTCTATACCTCTAGTGAATGGTCTATAGTTCTTTACCTCTAGTGAATGGTCTATAGTTCTATACCTCTAGTGAATGTTCTATAGTTCTATACCTCTAGTGAATGGTCTATAGTTCTTTACCTGTAGTGAATGGTCTATAGTTCTTTATCTCTAGTGAATGGTCTATAGTTCTTTACCTCTAGTGAATGGTCTATAGTTATTTATCTCTAGTGAATGGTCTATAGTTCTATACCTCTATTGACTGTTATATAGTTCTATAGTTCTTTACCTCTAGTGAATGGTCTATAGTTCTATACCTCAAGTGAATGGTCTATAGTTCTATACCTCTATTGACTGTTATATAGTTCTATAGTTCTTTACCTCTAGTGAATGGTCTATAGCTCTATAGTTCTATACCTCTAGTGAATGGTCTATAGTTCTATACCTCTATTGACTGTTATATAGTTCTATAGTTCTTTACCTCTAG